>NC_092699.1:6771607-7071607 GCF_964275005.1 Diadema setosum
GCCCAGTAGTACTTAATGTGTGTTTAATCGGAAACTCGGAAACAGAGGTACTGCGATGGAATTTTGTCGTTGAATATCACGCCCCACAACCATATGATTTCTCATTCTAATCCAAAAACGATAACTGTATAATGTGTAATGTTTTATCAAAATAAAGATGCAAAAATAACCGCTCAAACAGCATAACCTAAAGACAGTAAATGATACAAAATATTGTAAGGTATACAATCTCATAATCCCCGTATGTACATACTTCAAATATGTTCTAATATTCTAATATAGTCTTTACTAATTTTTGCGCGATTGCAGCTTGAGTGTCTTATAGTGAACTCTGACTTTGAATCGGGAAAACCATCAGTGCCCGATTTCATAAAAGCTATTAGGATAGCAACTCTTGCTGCATGGAATGGCAACTTCCAATATCAACAGCCAATCAGGAAGCTGGATTCTCATCAATACCATGGTAATTGCCATTCCAGCAAGAGTTGCTCTCTTATCAACTTTTAATGAAACGGGGCCCAGGTGACTGAGAAATTGAAATACAGTGTAGGAAAGCGTGTCGGATGACGTCACTGATGACCTTAAGTGAATTTCATATCATCTTCTTCTGTTTCAATGAGAAAACTGAGATACACAGATAAACGGATGTTTTATTCTACACAAGGATACTCAGATTATATATTTATATACAAATCTACAATTATTTTCTGCTTTTGTTAAAGTTCTTGTTTGTTCGTTTGTTTGTTTTTACCTTGATTGCCTCTTTATACTGGAGGTCGCACCTAATGTACAATGTCATGGTAGCAATAGAACAGACCGTAAAACAATAAAATATAAATGAAACTACAAATGGATGCAACTCTCAATCGTCGGCATTATGAAGAGATTGAGAGCTAGTTGTATTGTTGTTTGTCGATATTGTTATAATGACAAATGGAATGATTACGTCTTTTTGTTGTTGGCATTGTTTTATTTTTTGTTTGTTTGTTGTTATTGGGGTTTTTTTTTTCGAGGATAATTAATGATGTCGATGTGCTGTGTCTACAGTCTATCGTTTAAAGTAAGATTTCAGGGAGCGCTTCACAACCCAAACTGAGTACACAGAGTGAGAAATACTTCGCAGTTGTGGGGAGTATAATGCTGTCACTCGGGAAAGCTCGAGTGCTCTGTGGTGGCCTTTTTTTTTTTGTATCATTAGTTATTTTTAACTAAGTGGCAACATAACGATTCATTTTCAGAATCATTTGGGGAATTAAAGCAGTATAGTACACGGTCTATCGGCATGCCATTTGCACTACAAACATGTTAATTAAACCAGCTATTTCACGGAACACTTCTTGACGAGAAGGGAATTTCACGAGGGGAGGGGGGACACACATACATACATACATACACACACACACACACACACACACACAGTATAAAAGAAACAAACTTAATATCAGCTAAATCATGATGATGGCAAATTTTGACGGTTTGCAGAATGGTGACGGATCCATGAAAATTATTCCATTTATGTTGACCGTCACTCTGAACTGATGTTTGACCGAGGCCGTCTGCGGCCGCCTTCGAAATGTTTGCCTAATAAATCTTCATCCCGAGTTTGTGGGGGAGGTGGAAAATCAACAGTATACTCACTGTTACTGGGACCCGCTGTGGTCAGTGATCAGAGAAGAATCAACACGGGTGTCGTCGCCCCGGCGGCGACTCCGGCTCCGGTCCGAAAGCGTTTGTCTTGGTCAAGCAAAAGAGCACGGCGCTCCTGGGGCAAATTGATTATCGGAGAGTAAACTCCTATGTGTGTATTCATTTCATCCCAAGACAGTTCAATTTATAAATCAGGTTTTCTGTCTATACTGCATGCTTGGCAAAATACATTGCGTTACAAACACGCATATATGTATAAAGCTCCTTGGTATAACCCAGTTCCTATCCGAGGAGTTCAATACCAATACAAAAAACTTACTGTTTAGCTATATGACATCACGTTAGCTTGGTTAACCAAATGCACCATTTTAAGTCGCCATATAGGACTCCATATTATTTGGTGTTAATGATTTGCAGACATAAACGGAATGACATTACTTTGGCACTGCTGGTATTACTGTTTCGTATATGCCGGAATTGGTTTTAATTATACTTTCACTGAGCTGTATAGCATTAATTTCTACTTCAATCACCCCAACAAACAAACAAACAAACAAACAAACAAACACGCAAACAACGTGCTCATAGCGGGAAATATTAATTTATGTTTCTCTGAACAAAACTCTTTAAAGAGCTTGTCATGAAGCGGGCGCAGTGAAATGGAAAGAAGCAAGTACAAAAAAAATAAAACAAAACAAAACGAAACAAAGCAAAACAAAACAAAGCAAAACAAAACAAAACAAAACAAAAACAAAAAGACACGCAAACACATAAAAGCTCGAAAACATAAGCTTTACCAAAACAAAGCAAAAAACCAACAACAACAGACAACCCAATCTATTTATGGCAAAACGACTGTAATGATATTGCAATTGAGAGGCAAAGGCAATATTGCAGGATCGACATCGACCTTGAATAATAAATGTGGTCATATAACAATGGTACTTGTGACTTTTCACTTATTGTTATTGTTTTTTGGATATCTTATTTCCTTTTCTGTTTTTTTTTTTCAACGCTCTTCGACAGTTTCGAGGACGTATAGAAACGAACCTTGAAATGCCAGCTCGAAGTGAAATGTATATGATTGAAGACTGATATATTATTGAGAAGAATAAATAGAATAGAAACAAACAATAAAAATAACGCGATGCTAAAAAAGACAAGCTGCGGAATCACTGCTGAAATGCGTTACAATAATGGAGCAGGAAATACATTCAAATGATATACAAAATATATATTAGCTGATAATGAACTACAAGAGGAAAGATCTGAGCTTGTCTTATATGCCTAGTAACAACTGATGGTGTGAATCCATTATTATTATTATCATTATGATTATTATTATTATTAGTAGTATTATTAGTATTATTAGTATCATTATTATTATTATTATTATTATTATTATTATTATTATTATTATTATTATTATCATCATTATTATCAATATTACTATTATTATTATTATATCACTATTATTATTATTATTATTATTATTATTATTATTATTATCATTATTATTATTATGATCATGATCATCATCATTACTATCATTATCAGTATTAGTATTATTACCTAAGAGACAAGTTATAACGTAAGATCTGCATTGGTTGCAAAACAACTGAAATAATTGCAGCTTACCCAAATAAGCTGTAAGAAGCATTCATAAAGCAGACTACATCACTGAAGTTCACCATAGTGCATTGTTTCGCAATTTTTTTCCAGTTTGAAAAAAAAAATGAGATGAGCCTTCATTGTCTGAATAGGCCAGTTCACAGTTAGCACTAGTCTGCTATGACCTCTCCAACCACATACTTTGCAATGAATGGAATAGTCTTCAAGATGAGCAGTTGAAAACATCCATGCAGGAAGAGGTAATTTACATGTCAATGCTGCATGAATGGCTTTTGTTAATGTTGCTGAAAAGAATGCACATTCACCTGTAAATACCAATCTGCACCTGGTTCATTTATAACGCAGTTAGGTTTCGAATACCTCAGTTGCAAATCCAGTTCAAGAGAAGGTCTGCAATGACCTTTAACTGCATATGCTCAGATTGGAACTGTGAACTGGCTTATAGTTCAGACGTATTTGATATTGTATGAGTGTGAGTCCCTTTGCTAGTATTACAATATATTCGTAATTATATTCTGTATATGATTCGTATTTCTGTGGTCTGAATCAATGCACTTATCTAGAAGCACCCGTATAAATGTCGCTTATTGTTACCTTATTATTAATCATTGTTATTATAATTCTTCTCATTATCATTACCATTATTATAATTTTCTCTATTATCACAAGATATCTCTTGGAGATCGGTATCACGACAAGTTCCACACTAGAACCTTATATTTGTAGCACTTTTCTGAGGATTGTCGCCGTCCCATAGAGCTATCATTGTTATCATCAGTTTACGTGATATCTTAGACATGTAGTTATAGAGTAAGATCTATGCATGAGGTACACTACGCGAAGAATTGCAACTTACTTAGAAAATACTGTAAAATTTAAAAAAAAATCGTAAAGCATTGTTATACCTTTAAAAATTCCTCAAAAACATTGCTTAAAACAAACACAAATCTGAGCTTCATTGCCCAAATAGTTCAGACGTTGCTGATATTGTGTAAATATGAATCCTTTACTGTCATATATCACGATATATTCGTCAAAATAGTCTATATTTCAATTCATCTTCTCTGTTCTGTATCAATGCACTTAAAAACACCCGTATTAAGCGTTGTATAAATGACACTTATTGTTATTTTTATTTGTAATCACTGGTACTATTGCTATCATTGTTAATATTGCTATTTTTTTATAATTATCAACATAAGCATTGTTATAATTATCATTATAAAGCCCAAAAAGGGGGCTTTCATATAGAAATTAACTGCTCCATAAAAGAGAACCTTTTCATTCATTAGCGCACTTACGATACTCAACATTTCCCAACAGACAGTATAGCGTAAGAACAAACAATCTTGTAAACGATGAATTAGCATGCTGATATTTGTTTACATATCACATCATCGAGACTGCATTATTTTCAAAACTGTTGAATGCTGACGTGTTTGGTTTTTATTTGTAATATGTTGAACACGAATTATTGATTACGTTGAATAATTTGTAATACCTTGCACGATATCAGACTTTATTACTCCCACGTTTTTTCGGGTGCTGTTCGTTATTCCGAAGGTTCGCTATTCCGAAGGTTCGTTATTCCGAAGGGTCGTTAATCAGAAACACGCAAATTCCCTATACCTAGAGGTTCGTTAATCCGAAAATGAAAAAGGGTTCGTTGATCCGAAAATTTGTAGCGTTATTCCGAAGGTTCGCTATTTCAAAGATTGGTTAATCCGAAAATGAAATTCGGAACAATGAACCTTCGGAATAACGAATCTTAGGAATAAAGAGCCTTCGGAATAACGAACCTTCGGAATAACGAGCTGTAACCGTTTTTTCGATTCATTTTTTCCACCACCACTTCCTCAGGCCACTGTCATTTCAAGCACACGCTTACGATATGCGGTCTGATGCATTTTCACCTTATAAACATTCACTTTTATATGGCGTCGTTTATCATCGTTGATGATAGATTTGTAAGTTATGTTTGAACGGTATTTTTTTTTCGTCCGCAATGTTGCAAAATATTATTGATTATGTTATTTTGAAATAAAACCCAACAAACAAGCAAAAAACACCATCATACAGCTCAGTCTGTAAAATTTTGAATTTAAGACACGTAGAGCAATATTATACCACAATGTTCAACTGTGTCTATAGGCTATCTTGAACCCCCCCCCCCCCGAAATATAAAGAATGAATGTCAACTCGTGTTTAAATTGTAGATACCCCCATTTGGAAGCAAAAATTATAAATATAATATACCTTGGTGTCGTTTGCTCCAATGCGCAGTCTACCACGACTTTAGTAAAGCCTTTTCCATCAATCAATCTCTTCAAAGGCAAGGACAAGGCCACCTGTTCAACTGGATGTCCGAGTTAATTAACATATTCATTTTTAATCAAAAATCTTTAGAATAGACGGTAAAAATAGATAGATTGGGAACACTTCTGAAACCACTAAGTGCCCATTAAAAGCAATCGAATCTCCCCTCTCTTCCTTTCTCCCTCTCTCTCTCTCTCTCCCTTTCTCCCCCTCTCTCTCTTTCTCTCCAGATAATGATAACAATAATAATGATAATGATAATAATAATAATAAGAAATTGATACCTCTCTCATGTCTGTATCAAATATAAAGAGCACTGAAAACTTTGAACTAATATCTGAAAATCGAAAAAAAAAAATCTTCTGAACACAGTTTTGCATTCTTGACGCTTAGTATATTAAACTGCCTAAAAGGCTGCAAAAAAAAAAAAAACACCAAACATTGTAAACAATCGTGCAAATTACTGCATGACAGTCACGTTACATTTCAAGTTTATACAATAATCTTCACAAAATGCCTGCCCCCCCCCCCCCCGCCCTCGAACTCTACCTTTTATACCTTCTGCATAATGCACGATTTTATCACCCTGTGTGAGGAATGGATCCTCCTCCATTTTATTCCTCTCATTCTTTCCACGATATATATTACCAATTTACCAACTGCCAATATTCCCCCTCTCTCTCTGTATCGCCACTCAGTGAGTGGTGACTTGTATATTATATTCTTACACTGTCGTGTTGCTTATAGACAATCATTTCTGAGGCCATCGTCCTCGTCAAGCGATTCCTTATGATGATGGTCTCTTGAATTTCTGTACACCAAGAGTTGCTTAATTTGTCTTTAAACGACAGATATACGGGATCCTACGTTGAAATGAATATATTTAAATATGCATGAAATAACGCCTGTTTGTTTTCATTTGCATTGTGTTAGAAAAATTTGTTGGATATTAGAACTAATCATTAACTTTATTTGTTTTAACTGCCAGATTCAAATTATACTCATGTGCTATATTAATTCGTTCAATTGATTTTGTATGTCATTTATATACGAATAATAATAATAATGAGTACAGCATTTGTGATGCGCCATCGATCTAGTGGCCTATTCTGAGGCGCAGAGGGACAAAGAGAATAATAATAATAATAATAATAATAATAATAATAATAATAATAATAATAATGATAATAATAAGGTCTTATTTATCCAGGGTAGCCTCTTCAGTGTTGCCACTGTTCTACCAGAGGGCCCTGCAATTATTATTCCTATAGCGTCGCCAGGTACCCATTTATACACCTGGGTCGAGAGGGACATTGTGGGTAAAAACATCTTGTCCAAGGACGTAAGCACTGGGCGGGATTCGAACTCGAGTCCTCCGATCGGGAGTCGGGAGTCTTATCTACTATGCCACAGCGCCCCCGAATAACATACATTGTTATAGTTGTACATGAGAAGGTTGAAGAACAAGAAAGAGATAGAAATATATATATCCGGTAAGAAATTTGATGAATATTAAACCAAAACAAAAGAGAAATTCAGAAATAGAATAAAATCAATATATAATCTACAATCTTCGTCCGTAAGGTATTCTAATTCCTCGCATAATAATGTTTGAAATTTATAGCTTTGACTGTGTCGTGCTCTGTGTGTGTGTGTGTTTGTGTGTGTGTGCACGTTTTGTTGTTCTTGTTGCTGTTGCTGCTGTCTCCTAAAATTACAAGCATTTTTTCAGTTTTTTATTTTCCTTCTTGCGAGGAAAATGCATTTCATTTTCTTGTTTTGTTAGAGGCCGTCTCCTCTGCTTCCAATGAACTTGTGAGCGAATTGTGAGCCTTAAATAAATGCATACTGATTGCAAAAGAAACAATACGAAGAATCGTAAAACCTGTCTATAGCGGCTACCCAAAGGAGACGAAAAAGATGGTCGTTATAGACAGGTGGCCGCTTTAGACAGGGCCTTTAAAGATGACTGTCTATCAGGAGGATCTTTTTTTTCAGTGGTCGTATACGGCAGGTGGCCGCTATAGAAAGATAGCGGCTAGGGCAGGTTTGACTGTAAAACGACAAAGAGTATTATTTTTGCCGTCGTTTGTTTAAACTTATTGAAATATTGTTCAAAGGTTGTGTGCCATTACTGAGAAAGAAAAAGAAGAAGAAGAAGAAGAAAAAGAAAGGAACAAAACACGTCGTTGTTTTCTTCTTACATTGTTTCTTCGGGTGATGATCGTTATTTCAAAGGTTCATTAATCCCCAAATTGAATAAGGTTCGATTGTAATATACGTGCATTATGTAGTACAGTCTGAATGCACAGACTAGTAGCCTTGCAGCACTATACAGCACCAACCAATCCCTATAGAGATGATGTTGTTACTACGCTCTATTATCATGATTATGTAATAGTTTTCCCTCTCGAGAAACCCCAGAGGTAGACGTGGTAGATGGGCTACCTCATCAAACTTCCTCACTTGCACCCAAGACCTTGAAGAATAAACACGTATCAATTACTTATGTCTAATGCATACCCTGTGTTTATTGTGTGATTATTCTGACTGATTAAAGAACCGACAAAGGAACCCCCTAAATAATAGCCTAAATATTACAACAATGTTTCAAACACAAAAATTTCGTATACCTAGATGTTCTTGAATCCCTAAATGGGTTCGTTAATCCGAATATTTTGTGACGCCGTTCACGAGGCTTATTTTCCGAAAGTTTGACATTACCCGAAAAGAGACGCGTACCTTCTGAACAGGCAACCTTATTTCGTGTTTAGATTAAAGGACAAGTTCACCTTCATAGACATGTGGGTTGAGTGAATGCAGCAATATTAGTGGAACACATAAGTGAGAGTGTGAGAAAAATCGGACAATCCGTTCAAAAGTTATGAATTTTTGAAGTTTCTGCTCACTCAAGGCTGGATGAGAAGACTACTATAGCTTGTGATGTCACATGTGTACAACGATATAAAGAAAGAATAAAGAAAATTCAACATATTTTCACTTTTCTCTCATAACAAAAGAACACTTGACTTCTCTCTTTCAGAAGGCCGGGGGAATAATATTACCCTGTCAGTAACAAGTCGAAGAAATGTGCACTTTCTTCAAAAAAGTGAAGATTTGTGAAATTCTCTTTTTATTTTCTTTATAATCGTTGTACGCATATGATATCATGCACTGTAGTAGTCTTCTCATCCAGCAGTGACTGCGCAGATACTTCAAAAATTCATAACTTTTGAACGGATTGTCCGATTTTCCCCAAACTTTCACTGATGTGTTCTACTAATATTGTTGCATTCACTCAATCCACATGTCTATGAAGGTGGACTCGTCCTTTAATGAACCTTCGGAATGGCGAGCCTTTTTTGTCTCTCTCTCTCCCTCTCTCTCTCCCTCTCTCATTTCTTGATTGACGAACCTTCGGAATGACCAACTGTAACCGTTTCTTCCACGAGTGCTGTTTAGTGCGTTTGCGGACATTTTGAAATGTCTTGTTATCATCTCACTAAAAAGTAGTTAAAGTCTTTACCATTTTACCACATTGATAGTATTCTTTTCTAAACACACACTGAATGATAGTTACCACAACCCCCAAATCCCGCACACTTAAAAATAAATGATATTTATTCAATCCCATTCAAATCACACGAGAAAAATCAATTCACTTTGGTATTAATGTACATTATAACAGAATGATTAATAATAATTAATAGTTATAGCAATGTTAAGATACTGCAAATTACTACCCCCAAAACGGAAGTATATTGGATCTAAAATTAAAGGGGATGGCTACTAACTGATCAATTTATTTGCTTCAGAACGGTCTCATATCCGAGTAATGTGCAGATTAATGCCCCGTCACTGTACAGGCACGCTAGCCTGGAAACATTAAACTGCACATTACTTGAGTATGCGACCATTCTGAAGCAAATATTTTTTCACACAACAATAGATATGTAATGTACTCTTAAATGAATCCCACAAGAATTGGAACAATCATCCTCCAGCATTCCCACTGATTCCCACTGATCAGTTAGTAGTCATCCCCATTAAACCCATCCAAAAAAAAAATTCTCCCTACCCTTCCTAACATATACCAACAAACATCACACACACACACACACACACACATGCACACACCATAACAGCATGAACGACTCTGTTTTTACGGCGTCGTTTAGAGCAACGGACATGCCGGCAGCGTGTAACCTTGGTGACCGAACATCGTTGTCTCGTTTGTTTTTAATTTCCATGTTAAAATATTCAGCTGATCGTGACACCAACTCCGTTGAGGACTACTCGCATATAAAGACATTTTAGGCTTAGATCTTTTATAATTTTTTTTTAAATTTTATCCCGCCAATGAAAAAAAAAAAGAAAAAAGGGAAAAGCTATAGAACGACCATCAGTGTTGATATACGGCGAACAGGAAGAAAACAGGAAACTCATTTGATTTCACTGAACGAGCCTGTGACGACCTCACGTGATGACAATAAAATTCTCTAAGCAGAACAGGCCGAATTCTGCCCGCGTCTAATTAGTGAACAATTCATTAGCATTCCCAAGGACCTATGAATGCGGCTGCCTAATGGACATGAGAGAGGTGTATGGTGACGCAACGAGGAAAAAAAAAAAAACCCATATACATTACACACACACAACACACACGTACACACACATATATATATATATATATATATATATATATATATATATATATATATACACACACACACACACAAACACGCACTCAAATAAACAAATAGGCCTACACTTAGACACACACAATCTCATTAAAAAAGAACAATCCGGTGTTTGTTTGTTTGTTTTTTATTTCTTTTTTAAATTTCGAATGCAAATCATGCCAGTTGCACGACGGTCATAGGATAAACCTCTCCAGGGTCACTATTAATTTAGAAGGGGGTTTATTTCATTGGACGTTTATGTGATCACAGTTACCATGGTAATGACTCAAATACTCACATCTGATTGGTTGCTGTATGGCTGCTGCCGCAGAAATTGCAATTATCCCAACTTACCACAGTTGGACAGAGCTTTATGAAACCGTGCCCTGGGTTAACCTTAAACCTTATACCGTGAGCTGCTGACACAACGAACGAACGTGCTGTTTATTCTATGTCTTATTTCATTATCGTCGCGCGCGCGCAGTGACCAAAATCGCATTGTCTGGAAAACCGAGAGCGTCACAGCTATCATCGTTG
The DNA here is from genome assembly GCF_964275005.1 of Diadema setosum. NCBI lineage: Eukaryota > Metazoa > Echinodermata > Echinoidea > Diadematoida > Diadematidae > Diadema > Diadema setosum. The sequence goes on from NC_092699.1 coordinate 6,782,422, forward strand.
ACCGCCAGAATCTGCTGACCGAACAATTAAAAAGCGACTACTGTACCTGCCTTGGTGTAGAATACTCACAACCTGACCCCATCGCAAGGTGAAGCTATGTAGCACTGCGGTGTGGCGTCATTAACGGTTGCTGCATCGGGATCGCTCAGACGTGCCGTCTGTAATGATGTCTATAATAGTGGTTGTTTCTAAACTTCTTCATGGGAAAATGGAATTGCTATGACCGTTCGATCAGCTTTCATCCGCTCGCGATACTACATTGTATGGCGCTTGTCAAGTGCAAACTAATAACATGATTTTGAGAGGGGCAATGATAGTATACTTTGTGCACTTGGCAGACGAGCATGTCACTAGCAATCGCCCGATTCACCATTAACCAGCTGAAATAGCGGTTGCGGCCTAAATCACCCTGTCGATCTAAGGAAAATTTTAGTGGGAAGCAAAATATATGGATCCCAAATCCCTCCTGGACGTATTGAAAAAGTGGCGGGAATGAGTTTCTCGGTGGAGATCGTTCACGGGATGAAGATTCGCACGATAAAAACGACAAAATTGTAAGTATTGGTTCTCCTTGGAAGGATTCGATAGCAATTTTGTAAAATCAGAACACTTTACAATATGTCACAGTAAAATTAGGCAAACGCAAACGGCTTTATTGTGGAAAACATACACTTCCAAGATGCGTCGTCACAACTTGAGTGATACATAGCATTATTCATTTCATCCAGAATACACCGGTCATACTCTTCGGTCGTTTTAACCTCATATTAAAGAAAAATCAACACATCATGAAACCAGATTTGTGGAAATTTGAAAACATGATGGCGTAAATATCATGTACATTTTCCTTACAACTGTTTTTATCGTGATTATACTATATTTTGACATAAGATTAAGCAGATTTATGAAAATATGAAAACATGATGGCGTAAATATCATGTACATTTGCCTTACAACTGGTTTTATTGATTTTGATATAAGATTATGTAGAACATGTATATTGTTGTTTCATGGGCATGGAATGGTTTGTATACAGAAATATTTTTGCTGAAAGTGAAAATGAACAAATGAAATGAAATGTAATAAAAAAAAAGATGTGGAAATGAGAAGATGAAGCCATTACTGTAATGTAATGTTAAACTGTCAGTGAAGGACGAAAATAGCTATTCGTCTGCACAACTTAGATATCAATATGCTAATATAGCTTTAAATTCAACAGAGTGCGATTAAAAGGGATCCCAAAGTTGACCAAAAAACAAGACGTGTATTGAATAGTCGAGCTTCAACGTGATTATGACAAACCTCACAACTGTCGCGTTTCTGGGCGTTACGCCCCGCCACGGCGGGGCGTAGGCCTATGTGTGTTATGCCGAAACGTGGTGTCACCGTAGAAATACAGTTGTACTTTTGATAAAACCCCTAACCAACAAAAATGATAGTATCCTATACTGTAAACAGTTTCTAGCAGCGTGCGCCATACAAGAGGTCTACATCTACTGTAGATTTCATAAAGCGTACCTATACCTATAAACCTTTGTACTTGCAAAAAGTGTCTACACAGGGAAACATTCGATGACTTGGTGGACTTTGTGAGATGTTCTTTTTGTCTGAACTGTGGAAACTTACTCTCTCTCTCTCTCTCTCTATATATATATATATATATATATATATATATATCCATACATGCATGTATGTTTGTGTGTGCTTGTGTGTATATGTGTGTGTATACATATTTCAACACTATACAGGTTGTTGGATGTGTTTATCCATGAATCTTTGTTTTCGTCCATAACTTTTCAGCCAGAGAACCTGTATAGTTTAAACAGACAATAACATACAAAATAAAACAAACAAACCAAGAAACATGACACGAACAAATAATAAGCATTGGGAGACATTCACCCCTGAATAAATTCAAGTCTTGAGGGCTGAAAATGATTATGTCTTGACCTATGAACTCGAGGGAGACTAGAATAAAACACCTACCCCCCCCCCCAAAAAAAAAAAAAAAAAAAAATAATCGCCATTTCCTTTCCCCGTGAGACCTTAATACTATTCCATAAAAACAGGTGACGCCAGGTATGGGGTCTACCTTCCTTGCCAGGCTCGTCTGTTTTACTACTATGATCTTAGCCAAAAAGCGATGTTTTCGTCACAGTTCAAAATGTACCTTTACATACAATCATGGATTTAAACCGTGATGTTGATAGAATATCGAATCATTTCTCCCATGCCCAAAAAGGGAATAGAGAGGAAATTGTCCATGTCTGAAGTCGACACACTTATACATATGAACATGTTTTTTCTTTTGACAGTGCAATTAAATTATGAAAGAAATAAAGGGATTTTCACTAGATTAAATCGGTTTTCTTGATATGAGAAAATCAAGCTACATCCTCCGTATTCAATTGCTGGAGAGTTGTAGTGGTGCAATAATGACAAATTTGGAAAGATAAAGAAAGAAAAGGCAATGCTGTATAGAAACTATACATTTTTGACAAAAACAGTTATTTTATCAATATGTTCGGACAGATTTAAGAGACAGCCGCGAGGCGATGCATGATCACATTATTCTTTTTTCATTTGTTTTATTTCTTTATTTAATTTTTCGACAAAGACATATAGACGCCACTATTTTGGTAACAGGTGCGTAAAACTAAGTAAAATGTAAAAAAAATGACTTAGAACCACATTATCTGATTTCCCTTAAAGTCCATTGATTGTAACAAGATAAATGTTTACTTTTTAGGATGAATACATTTCCTCTTTGTTCTATTCTAGTCAAAGTTAGGGTTTTGTTTTGTTTTTGTTTTTTGCTTTTAAGATCTTATGAATTTTACTGTGGAAACATTAAACACAGAGTGCAATTTTCCTTAATGTTGTTTGTCACTTGCATAGGTGTCAGCATAGCACCTGGCTTGGAATGCGTTACATACCCTAAAAGATACATAAATTTAATTATTTGACATACTTTGAAATGAATTGGTTTTGCGACAATATCATTATATTACATGTTTCTCGATGAGCCAAGTGCATGGATTAGACGTCGGTATTACTCGTTCCTGCATGTATTTCGCTGATTGATGATCATAAAATTGGGCAAACTGGAAAATGACTTTAAAGATCGCTCAAAGTGACACTGTTGTGGGTTTTTTTTTTTCGGTATAGAGATGATCCATTAAGGGAGGAAAAACCCTCGGAGATGAACAGTAAGTATAGTGTCCAAGAAACATTCGTTAGGTGTTTTAGCAACATCCACACAGAGAGAGACATGGATCAACGTGACATATAATAATTTCCTCCCACTTTATCATCACAAATAGGCTGTAATGTTGTCTTATATCCAAAGTGATGTTTACTATATTATCTTCATTTCCATGGCAACACTGCCAGACCTCGCGGATCGTTTACGACAGGAGTATAAGAAGTCACCTTGCAATAAAAGGTAATTAACTGCTGCTGCTGGTGCTGCAGTCGTGGGCTCCCCGACTCTTCTCGTCACGGCTACGGATAGCAAGCACTACTGTGTCATTGAGCAGCCGTCGAACTTCACGCATGAATATGAGGTCGCATGTGATACCTTTTATTTTAATCCCTTTCCTGTACAGTCCAAGGATTCTCTGATATCAGCATCTCCTTTCATTTTTCTCTCCTAAACCAATCCTGCTGGAGCATCATCACCGATTGACAATAACTTAAATATAGTTTGACTATAACCGGTAAAATCCAAACGGCAAGCTCGCGCCAAGCACTGATAGTTGGGATTAGAAAAAAAAAATAGTTTCCAAAGACAAGGAAAGACCATCATACTCGACTAAAAAGATTAAATTGTGCCAAGAACTCGAACTGCCAAACCCTGAACTCTGAACTACTTTTTTTTTTTTTTTTTTTTGCTGAGGGAAGTTGAATATTTCATCGCATCCGTTTTTCCGATACATCAGCTCCAAAAAAGCCGGCGCCGATAATGAAAATGAATAGTACCGAAGCTGCAGTTAATGAATTATTTCTAAACTCATTGCGAAATAACACGCTTTGTCTATGTACCATTTTTGACGACATGATGATATATTGCTCGTTTCGTGTTTGTGGGAAAAGGCCACTTCCATTTGTTGTTGTCGTTGTTGTTGCTGTTTGCATGACCAAGGATAGAACCTGCTGCTGGCACATATATAGGTTAATGGTTGTTCTTCATTGTTCTTTTACATCTACATGCGCGCGAGCGTTTCACAGTGCTTGTTTGTCCCGAGGTGTATTCTCTCCTCCCCCCCCCCTCTTCTCTAAGGCTGTTCTCTTGTCCGCTCCCCCCCCCCCCCTCTCTCTCTCTGTTAAAGATACTATTTATCTTTGGGAGCAGTTATGTAAGAAATGTTTGAGTTATCACATGAATTTGAAGCATATGTATAGGCTAGGTCAGTTGTATCACAAAAATCCTACCATCTAGCAATTTTGCAATGGAACCTAATGTATATGGAGATATCACTATTTTTCTCACTACACTGTAACTGCGGTAACTTTTTTTTTTACACTGCTTGTTTCTATCCCTAACTCACATTTCAGAACTGTTTTGAAGCACTAAAGCTGGGTTTTGTTTCGTCAGCAAATGGTAAACAATGCCTTTAACACACGGTCACACGTACACACTCAAACACACCAACATAAATTACATGTATGATTAGTATATAATCAGGGCTCAACACTGGGATTTTTTTCTCTCTCTCTGGAAATCTTAAAGTTTGAAACTTTGGTCGTCCGAAAAAAAGAGTATTCGCCCGAACTAAAAAGGAATCATAAGAACCCATTTTGGATCTTAGTTGACCGACCGGGAGTTGCAAAAGATAGCTTTATATATATATATATATATATATATATATATATATATATATATATATATAAATTAAGTGGCCAAACACCAATCCTTTAGTGGCCCCGGACAAACGGGTAACTACTAATGTCGAACCTTGTATTTAATAGATAACAAATAATATAAAATATATAATATATGATATAATATGTAACATATAACGTATAAATTATATCATTTATAAAATAAAATATGTCAAATAGTATATATATATATATATATATATATATATATATATATATATATATTACATATATGAATACAAGTATCTTTATGTGTCTGTGCGTGTATCTGCTAAGGGGCTATATTTCAGTCTGTCGGCGAAGAAACATTTTGTTTGGCTAGAAGTTTCTCTACACGCAGGTGCAATCAAAGCGTCATTTCCATCCCGTGCCCATTATGTGTGATGAAAGCATGTCGGGTCCTTCGTATACGTGTGTGATCCAACTTCGCATGATTTTTTTTTCTTTTTGATCCGTGCATCTGTCCAGACTGTAATTGTTAAAGACGATATGGGTGTGCGTATGTTATTAAGTCATATTTGACCGGTGCGAAAAGGAAATTAATCCCAAGGTATTCTGTCAGTCACTGAAAACTCGTGATGCATGCGAACGCATCAAGGCGAAATCCGCGCCCATAGAGCTATAGCGTTATTCGTTAGAGCTTTCTGAGAGTCGCCATAGCATTACGTGTTAATAATGGAAAGCAAATAGATTTTATCAGCGTCGGAAGATCAATTTTTCGATCAAATTTTAAAGTCGGTTCTCTTTGGTTCCTCCTTTGGAGCACGCATCGGAGCGCCAAAGTGACGCTACTACTGTTGGCATTTGTAATTCCGACCGCATTATGCAGAGCGCCTCGCTCAACCATCCACTGTAGTATTCATTTTTCAGTGCCCGTGGAGCTCACTCGCGCATTACCGACTAGAGTGATGTAGAGATTTGATTAACTTCAAAATGGCATTCTTTCACACTGGAGCATAATGTACGAGCTTGGGTACTTAGTATCCCCGTGTATAAGGAATCAAATGATTAAAGGGAAGTTTTCACGTGAACAGTAGAAAAAAAAAATAAATAGATACAATGAAATAAAAGGGTGGGGTGTAATCGAGTTGAAGTTTACCTAACCTTGGAATCACAAGTCGTGAAAGTGGTCATGGGTTAATCATATACTTATCAAATAACAACAAAACTAGCAACAAAAAAATCAGACACACACACACACACACACACACACACACGCACACAAATATCAACTGTAGCCAGATGTGCTTAGGTGTGAACACGTAAAGCAGACTGACCCCCCAAAAAAGCAACAACAAACACACAAACAAACACACGACTTAGAATGTAAGCACATTTTATGCGATAGCATGTAAAAGTTTTACTTGTCCGCACGGACCTGCGGAAGAACAGTCTTCGGACTGAAGTATGTGCCGTGCATACTAAAATAAATGAATGAAATGAAATGAAATGCACAGAATACATACCACCGACAATGAATCCTTTTTTTTTGCCTCGCTCTTTTATTTATTATTTCATTTTTGAAATAAAGATTCACTTATAGATTGCCGCTCTTTTGTTGAGGGGGGGGGGGGTGTAAGCTCCCCCTTTTTCATGTATTATGGACTCAATTACAGCACTGTTTTAAAGTTGGATAACGATATCGAGTGTAAATACTATACCGGGATACAGCATCGTTCAATTGCTTAAATTGTCCCCTTTCTTTGACAGCATCCGTATTCGATTTGCTTCGTTTCACGTCCCTTGCAATGAAATGCGTGAAGTGCGATGAAAGGCTATTATTCTGATTATACGTGAATTAAATGGAGCAGAGTCTATTTGCTAGTCTACAGCCTCAACGCTTTGGTTCGCTTTACTCAGTCAAGCGGGCTTCTGAAATCTTTGACCCGTGCCCAGGCCAAGAAGACCGGTTGTATACAAAATGTCGTCCCCCCCCCCAAAAAAAAAAAAAAATCAATCTGATTCCACATTGATAACTCTTAATGTGATTAAACTTTGTGAATGCAATATCAGGGTCTAAAAATATATCATCTTACCTATATTTTGCAGAAACCCCCATTTCAATTTGGTTAAGTGGTCACAGAGTAATGTGGATCGTTGTAAAGTGTGTCATTGGTCTGTTTCTCCCAAGTTTAGCACTTAGATTCTCTTGGAAGTGCATAAACCAATGTGAGAACACAATGGACAGAACTTGGAGGGAAGGGGTTCCTCACATGCTCTACTAAGATCCTCATTTCTCTTTGACCATGGCACAGAAGTAAATCGGATTGGGGTTTTCTGTAAGATGTGGGAAATTATAGGTTATATTTTCATTCCCTGAAATTGTATTTGGATTTATTCACCTTTTTTTTAAAGATATTGTTGCGGAGGGTAACGTTGTATTTCTTTTTTTTTTTAATGGGGGGGGGGGGCATACAGTGATAGAGAGGAGATGAGAGGAGATGATTTTTAGCGAGCCATTTTGACATGCCTACGGGGAAAGACAATGATGTTGAACGTACCCCAGTCTCTCTATCATTTTTTTGTTTCTTCTCAAGGTCCCTTGAAACGAAAGTATCAGATTTTGAAGGTCTCATTACGTTAATCAATCGACATCAATTCTTTAATTACCCACCAAGGTACTCTATGTTCCACTGGGAGGGAGAGAGCTAAACGGGGAATTATTTTGACAGCAGCAAAGTTACGTAAAAAAAAAAGAGGTTAATATGACCGAAAGTAGACAACGAGACAAACATAATATATATATGTATATATATCACTGGAAAGTGTTCATCTGGCTCTATCACTGATGATGAACTTCTTTAAGAATGTTAAAAAGTGGCTCTTAGTACCTTTTTCGATGAAACTCTTAATATTGCGATTTATATATGACATAATCATATACAGTATATATATATATATATATATACTGTACTGTATATGATTATGTCATTATGTCATATATAAATCGTTATATTAAGAGTTTCATCGAAAAATGTACTAACAGCCACTTTTTAACATTCTTAAAGAAGTTCATCATCAGTGATGGAGCCAGATGGACACTTTCCAGTGATTCATCACTGGTTACATTTAATTTTTTTTTTTTTTTCATTTCAATTTATTTTCATATTTCCTCACATATATCACAATAAAGTATATAAATACGAAAATTATACAAAACATAATTCAGATGAGACTTCATCGGAATGTACAGAAGTTTGATTTGGTATAAACACAAGGTCTGTATGCATGCGAATTAAACTGTGGTCATGATGCGAAGAAAATATGATGGGGCCTGCGTAAAAGCATTAGCTTGTACAGCCGCAGGTCCCGTGAGTAATCAGATTAGGGGAAGTTTGAAATACGGATGTTTTTTAAGACCAAATATAACTGGGAAAACCGATTAAAACAAACAAAACAAGAAATCCAATTAAATATATGTCAATAAATAAAAATACAGAAAGGTCACATGTTGCAGCAGTATAACCTACTTAGTAAGGACATTGGTAGAACAACAACTGCAGAGATTCAAGGGGTGTGTTGCAGACTATAGAAGATGGCGTAACTGTATGACATAAATACATAAGTAGAAGGTAGAATAATGAGATTTGTCGTGAATGTAAACAATAGCGAAAGCTCAGGAGTAACATTCCAGCATGGGTCCTAAATCAAGCATTCCGTGTGACCATAGTAACCGACAGCTGTCACGCGCGAGAATTTCGATAACCGAGTGGAACAATAGGTGCATGAAGAGCGCAACAGGCAGACTGATCAAAAATAGTGTTCATGGTTAAGATCCCGCCGGACTAAGATGGGATAGACAAGGGGTAACATAAAGAGCAACAAGAACTATACGCTATGCATGCCGTACAATGTAGCTGCTAAGAAGATATTGCTTCAGTTTTCGTTTGAATGAGGTTACAGTGGTACAACTTACAAGTTCCATAGGGAGTTCGTTCCAGTATTTGGGCCCAGCGAACATAATGGTTTTTTTTTTTCGCGAAAATTGTTCGGGTACGTGGAAGGTGATATGCGTAACGTTGACGAGTTAACACGGAATATTCTTGAGGTTATGATTAAATCATCCCATATTTTCTAATTTCCCTTGTTTGTTTGTGTTTTTGCAGCTTTAATCGCAAATATCCCGAATTGATATGAATTGAGTTGACTCGTGTTTTTTTTTTTTTTTTTTGTTTTTTGTTTTCTTGTTTTTTTTAACTAACTCCAATCGGGACCCTATTTCCGGATTGTTCGAGAAAGATTTGAAAACCACTCTTATGTAGATCCCTATATTTTAGGGGACTTTTTGCCCAAATTGAGCCCCTAAAGTACAATCCTTTCCCCAGAAAGATTATAAACGCGCATGCGGTAGAGATGACCATCCCAGTGAGGGGGGGGGGGGGGGGGGAGGGGTCTTTAACTCTACCCCGTAAAAAAGGAGAGCACAGTTGTCTTTTGTAAGTTGCAGTGAATGCAACAAAAGTCGATATGTTGTCAAAAATTGTCCATTTACTTCGTCAGAGAAAAGGTGTTCCAAGAGATATGACTAGAAACCTCAAAATATAGAAAAAATGCGCAAAATTGAACGCTACTCGTGACTATCTTTTTACTTCTTTTTCTTCACTTTGGGTATGACATGGATGCCTATTCGCTGGATCATTTACTACGTGTGATTTTGACCCTGAAACTCATATGAAATATCGCCTGGCATGTTCTTGAAACTTTTCACGAATTTGGGCATTACTGTATGTTTGGTTAACTTCCTCACCAGTATCATAATAGTAGAAAATATTCTATAATGTCCCTGAAAAAAAAAAATCTTGATTCATTAGCCCACATTCTTTAATGTGTGTCCGCCTGACGCACGTTATATTTACATGTTGTTGTCGAGCGCAGCCCGTTTGTGTAATTTATGGAAGATGAAATCTATACTCCTTATGGATTGATCATGAAAATGGTTTTTAATAGACACGAACGAAACGTGTCGGCATGAACTAAGATCAATCAGTGATATCATGTCAAGTTCTCTATACACATTTCCATCTTCAATTACAATCAACGTCCTAACTTGAGTTTTATTATAATTATAATGATCGGTACCAACTGCGTCAGTCGATCGATTTTTTCTTTTAATGGTTATAGATATGCATTTTCCCCATGTTCTAAAACATCTGATTCACGGTGACAGACAGACACAAACAAAAAGAAAAGAAGAAGGACGGAGAAGCTGTTGTTGTTGTTTGTTTGTTTTTTAATTTGTTTGTTTGCTTTTAGTCAGCAATGATTTTACAAGTAGACCTCCCTTACACCAGGAAAACTTTGGTATAGGTCCTATTATACCTGACAACGAAAATGAATGAATGAATGCCCTGAATGAATGAATGCAGCGGGTTTATCGGCATAAAGAGAGGTTTATGGTAAAGGCAAAAGGAGAAAATGAATCATCAAAAAGACAAAAACACATCACACGTGTAACTTGTAGGTAAAAAGAACGAGCACATGTTCATCCTCTATTCGCTTATGGGAAAAATAAGTTGGATGCTATTGCTGCCTTGGGTTACATTCCAAAACATCATACACGGTGTCCACGCATGCGTAGGTGAGGAATCTCATTATTTTTTTTTTTCTCAAATGGAACCAAAATTTTTAATTGTACAACATGAGAAGAGAAAAGTGTCCAAGGGATTCATGGCATGTAATGAGAAGTCAGGAATACAGAATCAGAAATTGCTAACAATCGAATAACTCAACCTATTCCAAACGTTTCTCCAACTAGCTTGAAACCATCCTAGTCAGATCGGCAAAGTGTCTCTGTAGCGAATCAAAGTTAACGTTTTAACCCATCCAAGACTAGTCCCGAGTATACTCGGGCAGGTGTCTGTGGGAAATGCGTGTTATACCAAAATGAGTGACATCAATTCCTTTAAATTACGATAAATTTTGATACGTCGAAAGGAGAAGATATCGACAACGACAGTAAAATCATGCAGGTTAATTGAACATTATAAAAGGTATATTATTTCCCCATCCGGTTCTACATTTTACCAGGTAGGAATCGTATAGATGTCATCTTTTATTCAAGCTTTTCTGTGTACGACAATATAATTGCCTTTGATCTAATATTAAAGGATATTTTTATTTCGTAAACTGCACAAGAAGGAGATATGACATAGATAGATAGGAGAATAATATTGAACGATGATTGGCCAAAATGAGACTCATGTCGAGCAATAAAAATTGTTTATCATCCCAATTATCCAAAAATCATATTTTTCCATTGTTTCTAATTTGTAAAGAACGGCAGAGATTTCATAATTGCCCTTCGTAGGTTGGACTAAATGTATCAAGCTCCAATTTACTTCAAAATGGGTTAAAGGAAGATCGGCAGATTGACATGAACCGCAAACGTTAATGAGATACCCTTGCAAACCAGGCTTTGTTCACTTGTCTGCGTCAGAACTTAATTGTCGAGATTGGTTGCCCCGAACAACCAACTTTCACTTTTGATGAAACGCATTCGATTCATTCTGTCGTTAAACTAATTACGATAATTCTACATCGAGATGGAATCGATATTAAATTGCGGTTCCTTGTCATTGAGCATTGTATGTGAGACAAAAGCCAAAGTCATATCAAAATCAGACAACAATGGTAATTGATAGCTATATGATCTGGAACACAAACTCCCGATGCCATGGCAACGAGTACAACACACATCCTCAGGGCGCTCTGTCACTCACAACATACCGGCAAACGCGCACGCTCAACACAGATTGAAAGATACGTTATATACGTTACCTTTCACGTGTATGCCTTTTGTTGTATTGTCTTGAAAAATTTTCTGATACGTCGAAGGCGTTTTTTTTTTTTTTGATTTGATTTGATTTTATTGTTCCACATCTCAAACACAATTAACATGATGCAATCGATTGAACACAAGACTAGACAAAGCGTCGTAATTAAAAAGAATACAAGAGAAGACAATTTTACAAACATGAAATGTCGGGGACCTACTAAAACGCAGAGCTTGTAATACCCAGGACGGGTTACGCCATTTCCTGACCCACTTTATCTGACACACTCTTTCTGACACACTTTTTTGCCATTCACTTTGTACACGGGGCAGTTTTCATGAGACGGCGTCTGTTATTGGCTACTGTGCTAATGAATATTCAAGACTATGGTATGGCTTGTCGAACGTCGCGCTCAAGGCCGGCCAATAAGAGGCGGCCAGGAGCTGGTGAGCTGGAGGCGCGCGGCAATTTCTAACCTCATCCACGTGTAGGCCTCGCTACTACGTGGGCTTCCAGTACCTTTTTTTTTTTTTCAGCTGCTTAACCCATCCACGTACGGGCCTCTGTGTACTAGTAATCTTCGTGCCTGCCTAGTAAGTCGGCAGTGAACTTGGGCGCGATCTTCCCTACGGCGCGATCTACACGCGAAGGGTATTCATCAAAGATAGTAGAGATATAAGATACGAAGGCGCGCGATAAAGATGGACACAAAATGGCTACCCTACATGACGATACAAAAGAGAGCTAAGTACAAACTCAGTACACCTAGAAACATCATTCATTTCCAAAGGTAGTGGTATTCTTGTCATCTTAAAAAGATTTAAAAATTATAGTCGTAGCTTTTTTTCGATGAAGGGGATAATTTTGAAGAACAAGATTTTAGAGTAATAAGGATTATTTCGTGGAGGTAAAAATTTGGCAACAACATGATCTCACAATCAAAAACGCTTGATAAACAACAACAACATCTGCAAAGACAGCGCGTCTCAGGCAAAGACACACATCACCTGAGACGCGCTGTCCCTGAAGCCGCTGCTGTTGTTTATCAAGCGTCAAGGCAGCGCGTCTCAGGTGATGTGCGTATACGCTTGAAGACCGCGCGCTGTCCATTTGTTTTGTACAGGATTAGCGCGCACTTTCGTGTCTTATTTATTAAGCGTCTTTGGTATTCATGCTCCCAACCCCCCCCCCCCCCCCGAGATAGCTCTGGAACATTCCATTCAATGACGGGGGTTTTACTTTGCAATGTTATCAAATAACTCTCATGTAAGCAAATTCTTGCCATAGCTAATCTATTTTAGAATAAAATCGTAATCCATCTATGATTAGATAACCTAATTCAAATTGGCAGAGACATAGAAAAATATTTGTTTTACAATCGTGATACGTTCAACTACTCATCTGTGCTGAAATCCGCATGTCTGCTCCACACATGTTATCGCTATCGCTCAAACTTCGATCGCGGTGCCGGTGGCTTGTGTGTGTTTACAACATGTGTGCATATGGAGGAAGCATGGGGCTGAAAAAACAGTACCACGTGGTGAGGTAAAAAACAAATCGGACGTAAGAAGTCGTACATTCGAGAGCTAAACAGACAAATAGCGAAAACAAAGTCCACTGAAAAGGTCTTGACACTGTAATGTATGTTCCAAATTCATGTCTGGCTTAGTTTCGAGAGAATTTTCTACACTTGTAAAGGTTTTCTTTGCAAGAGATCAGGAGTGAGATCGGTGAAGTAGCTAAACATGTACTCTATGTGACTGTTGGTGACTGTTGCATGCATGCTTGCACGTGGCTGGGAGAGTGCGGCAAGAACGCTAGGAATGCACCACCAGCACGTACGGTGGGCTGCAAATTCTTGGGGCAAAATTAGACTTCATTGTTCAGCCCGTCTAGTATTTATATATTCATAATAATTCTAATTCTTCATGAAATCACGATAAAAATTCTTCATATTTATATTCATAATACATTTAAGAAGCGTAATATGAAATATTTTGACCTTTTTTTTTGAAATCCAAAGAAAAAAAAATGTTTTGAATAAAAAATTGATAATAAATAATAGTTCTTGACTCAAGTCTAAACTTCGTGCGTCTTCTTCCAGTTACCCCGCAGTTGCCCATGGATACGACGCATGAATAATCAGCTGTTTGCTGAGTCATTCCTACCCTACTGCCTCTGTTCGAATTGAGAGCGATTGTGATTTTATCGGTGGCATTTATAGTTTCATGACCTAATCCAATAAAACTAGACAAATTTAAACATCAAATGTTGTGACAGTTTTTGTCAGAATTTCCTATCAATATCACTTGTTGCCACGATAGTTTTGAGATTTCACTAGCTTCATTATCGAAGCTGTTCTGAGGCTGTTGGACATTTGAAAGAACTGCTTTGTAAGAAATCACCTTTTATTTATTATCTATTTTCACACACAAGAATTTTGATGACTTACATAATCTTTTAAAACTATTCTAATGTCATAATATTTCATGATGGTATGTGTTCTGTCTTTACATGGCAAGATGGGATTTTTTTTTCTTCCGTCCAGGGTCAAAGAAGGAAGTGACAGGAAGGAAACCAACACGATAGGAAGGAAATGAAAAGGATAGAATGAAACACCTGCTCAGCGGGCTCTTTTTTATTGATTTTTACAATGGTGAATGCAGTACATCAGAATTTAAGTAAATTTACAGTTCTAAATAATTTATCATTTGAAAAATGAGCAAAGAAAATGGGATATAATCGAGTTCTTAAAATGAAAACTAAATTAGCATCGCCATTTAGATCTAATATTTACTAAAGAATAGCCCTGAGGCAACCTTATTGTCAAGCTTTTGGTTGAGTTTCTTTAGAGAAACGAATTCTTGGAGCACTAAACCAAGTGAACAACCAAAAGGTAAAAAAAAAAACTGATTAAATGCAGGTCTCTAGGTCTAGACCACTCCTGTGCATGAGCGAGCAACAGCCCCCGTGGACAGTGTCACTCTCGTCCTTGGCCTAGGCTAGGCTACTCGTGTCGTTCTCGCCATCATCAATGATCAACGTCATGGTCACACGAAATAAATTGCATCATCAAAAGGGTTCGTATATCATCACCAGAATCATTATGATCATCATCACTATCATCTCAACCACAGCAAAACCCTGAATATCATTCCCACCATAGTCACTCCCAGCTCACAAAAACACATCAGCATACAGACATCGCAGACTTTGTAGCTAACTACGTTAGACTTTATCAATGTTAGTTGTACACAAAATGAAACGGAGGTGGAAAACTAGTAATGAATACACGGAGATCATCAACGATGGCATTTTACCGTAGAAAAAATACACTGAACATCTTGCACCGCAAAAAAATAAAAAAAAATTGAGGTAAAAAACTACGTTGAGGAAAACTAGGGTGAAAACTCGCTGCTTGGAAGACGAACGATGAAGACACTGTACGGTAAAAATGCACACGGAAACAAACGAGTGGGTACCATGAATGTTCTCGCACACACGTAGATAATCTACATCGTGTTCAATCAAAAAACTCAACAAACACTCGAACAAAAACTCACCTCTAAATTGTTGCAAACGAGATAATCACTTCAAAAAATGGGGCAAAACACTTGTGGTAGTACGATTGTACTCTAAGAATAACAGAGATAAGATGATACGAAAGCAAAAGAGAGAAATGGACAGGAAACCTGCAGAAGTTATGCCACACTCACTGGCACTAAAACGCAATTCAACACACACACGCACACTGGTAATCAGATATCGTCATGGACCCCCTTGAGGAGATCGATATCACGCGTAAGTCAATAGCTAAAAGCCAATCACAGACGCAGAATCAGACCGAGTGACTTATTATGAAAAAAATTATCGCAAGGCTGATGAATATTCATTAGCACAGTTGCCAATAACAGAGGCCGTCTCATGAAAACTGCCCCGTGTACAAAATGAATGGCAAAAAAAGTGTGTCAGAAAGAGTGTGTCAGATGAAGTGGGTCAGGAAATGGCGTAACCCGTATAGGACCCTTGGTGAAAATGTTGGTCTTGTTAAACAAACAACCTAGTAACGAAAACTATGAAAGGAAGAAAAGGGACGTAACAGATGGTAAAGGAAAAGAGAGCAAAAAGAGCAAGAGAAACAACTAAAATACATCAGAACATAACGAGATAGCCACCTGTAATACATGTGCTCTTACAAGATTCCTCGTCTCTGGCAGTGCTAGTAAACACTTAGCCAGATGAAAGCATCTATAATTTTTGGCAACTTTAAATTCTTGGAGATATGGATACACATGCATATGAAATTATACTGTGTATATATACATATATATATATATATATATATATGAAGAGTTTTATCGACAAAACAATAAGAAAATACTAATCATAACTTCTAGAATGTTCCTCTTTCTGTCACAGGTGAGGTATACATAGTTACTGGAAAGGTTTAATTTGAAATGTAAAAAAAATGGCGCTTAGCTCATTTTGCAATAAAACTCTTAATTATGTATATATGTACATATATTTATATTCATACGTGTGTGTGTCTGTCTGTATATACATATAGATATATACATTCATATAATAATATATGTGATCTTTTCTTCTTTTTTTTTGCATATTTTCTACTGCAACGGAACATTTTGTGTTTTTTGTGGATTTTATTGATTAATTTTGCTTTTCTGTCATTGAAATTTAGTGCTAACTGCTTGAAGCCACATTGTGGTTTGGTTTGAATAGTATCTTCTTATTTCAATATTCACCATTCCTTGACACTGACAGTGTTCATTTATAATCTAATATATATGACATTTAAGCCCTATATACATATACTGTTTCGTTTCTAGAGTTCTCAAGCCAAATCCGATTATCTTGAAAAATGCTTCATTGGCCTCCAAATTTTTTGGAAGGATACTTTTTTTTCAGTTGATAATATATAATATTTGAAACATGAAGTTCGTTACAGATAATTGTGGTCCGGGACTGAAATGATAAACAGAGTAGATTATATATGCATATATATATATATATATATATATATATAGAGAGAGAGAGAGAGAGAGAGAGAGAGAGAGATAAACTGGTAATGTATTTTTCTTTGGCCAATAAAGAATGAGGTTATTCGACTCAAACTCATTCTTTATTGGCCAAAAATGCATTACCAGTTTATGTCTTCATATATATATATATATATATATATATATATATATATACAGTGTATATATATATATATATATATATACATATATATATATGAAGAGTTTGTTTGCAAAAACCGATAAGTCCATATTTGCCAAATGGAGATATTTGCGATTAAAGGTCAAGAAAAATAAAGAAAATAATAAGACAATTTTTGCTTCTTTTGACCATAACTTCAAAAATGTACCTGTATAATGTAGAGACAAATATATCATTTAAAAGGTATTATTTTGTACTTTATGACGGAGACCGTACTTCAAAATCTTCAAAAATGGACTTACAGGTTTTTGCGAACAAACTCTTCATATGTACATTGTATACATCGCTCTTGCGTTCTATTCGAGCGTATTCGATATCAGTAAATCCAGCTTAAGAAGGTACAGATGGTCGCCATATGAATTAATGGATGATCTTAATTGATGCATAACGATGTGCTAAAAGGGCTGTATTACTTTTTTTTTAATGCAGCGTGAGGTTCTAGATTGGAGTAAACTCCATGTTCTTTAGTGCGTGCATGTGTTATAGTGAGGATACGGGGAGGGGGGGGGGGCAAAAACAATAAACATGATAAGAGTATATATTACATAACAATATATGACCAGCATTAGCCATCACGAAATTAAACAATCAAACATAGACCAAACATATTTCTTTCAAATTGGTTTAACGACGATAAGTTTAAGCTTCAATGACATTCATTTCTAGCAAATATGAATATGATATATTATTACAAGTAACATGTGGTCAATGTGAAATTGCTTGGGGCACATCTCTAGAAGTGCAAAAACGTAAAACTTAAAAAAATGTGTATTACATTCCATAATGCAGTATCGTGCTAAATATATAGAAATGCAAAAACGATGGTAAGGACAAGGACTAAGATAGAAACAGAGGAATAGACAATAACAGAAACAAAGACAAACATACGGACACTGACATTTGCAGGGAATAAACTTCGACTTATATAACATTATAGGGACATGGGTCACAACAAACGTGTAATACAGGGGGTTGTCAAGGGTACACAAATGTACAGAGAATGAAACATTGAGCATGCATAATACATGTATAAATACAATAACAAAATGCTTCAATATGCAAGGTATGTCCTGAAGATGACATACTGGTGCAATAATCAATTTGGCCTCCAAAATAAATAGACAGACACACAATGAATTAACCCATGGCACTTAATTCGCTGTATGCAATGATATAATAGATGATGGCCTTTGTTTGAATTGTGTTATCGATAGCAGTGGTGATTTTTGTGTTTGTGTGTACGTGTGTCTGCGTGTGTGTGTGTGTGTGTGTGTGTGTGTGTGTGTGTGTGTGTGTGTGTGTGTGTGTGTGTGTTTCTGTTGGACCAACTGTACGCATGCATTGACTCGTGGTAATCTTTAATATCTGCACGTGTATAGGCGAACTAGAAACGAGGTTAGCTTCTCCTGGGTAAATCCGTTGTGGAAAGTGTCCACACGTAGGAAAAGTCACGAAGATTGTTCTTCTAGAATGATGTAACGCACACTATATAGCTGTCATATAAATATTTGAAAGCATTCATTTTGTTTGTTTTGTCTGCGACTATGTCAACGTACGGCTCAATATTGTCGATTACATAGTCAAACCATATTTATCTCCCTGCGCACGTGTAGATATTTATGAACTCCTTTCGACGAAATATCTGACAATCACGAAACTCAAACATATACGCACTTTTTTTTTTTTTTAAAAATAAATGATTTCCATTCACTTCCAATCACATAATACAACCTTCTTCAACCTGGCAGAGTACCGGAACGGGAGGGAAGGGTGGGTGGGGATGGGGGGATTTCCCCCCTACAATAAATCTGACACATTGACGCCATGGCAGTATACCAGGCACAAGTAGTGAAGTAAGCGCGATGGTCCAACCCACTACTTACCAAATAAACTTTATTTCTAATCTTTGTTTTGTACTGCCTCAACCAGAATCACCAAGGATTGGATGATTGCTTCTGGACGCGGGTGATAAAGCGCTATAGTGTCCCCGGGGAGGGTTCAAGTGGATTAGTTTTTGGTTTATTCAGATGAAATAAAGGAGCAAATGCATATGTTGTTGTTTTGAATCCACAGCTTTATTTGAGTTCCTGCCAGTTACGTACTACAGTGGACTCCCGTTATAACGAACACGATCATAACGAAATTCCGGTTACAACGAAGTAACAAATCAGGCCGCAACAATATCCGCTCTATGTTTTTTTTTTTTTTTTTTTTTTTTTTTTTTTTTTTTTTTTTTTTTTGTTATGCCTCCGCCACGAAGTGGTGCCGGAGGCATTATGTTTTCGGATTATCCGTCCTTCCGTCCGTCCGTCCGTCCTTCCGTCCGTAATGAAATTTGTGGACAGCGTAACTAAAAAAAACTTTTGAGGTATCCTCATGGAACTTGGCATGTATGTGTGTTAGGGGATGAAGTTGTGCCTATCAACTTTTGGGTGCACATGCTCAAGGTCAAAGGTCAAGGTCAAATGCTTAAAATTTCACCATTTCCCCCATATCTATGCAATGCCTGAAGATATTTTCTTGAAACCTAGTGTATACATGTATTACCCAATTAAGAATCTCTGGTGAAAGTTTGGGGTCATGAGGTCAAAGGTCAAAAGGTCAAGTAAATGTTAAAATTTCACTTTTTTCTCCATATCTTGGAAATTGTTCAAGGTATCTTCATTTAACATAGTATATATGCATGCACTGACTGGCAGTGATTATCTACGCAATTTGGGGTTCATGGGGTCAAAGGTCAGGGGGTCAAAGGTCAAGGGCAACACTTCAAATTTTTATTTTTTCCCTCATATTTATGCAATGCCAGCAGGATTAGCTTTTTAAATTGGTGTATGCATGTATAACCGAATAGAGATTCTCTGGGAAGTTGGTTGGTTTGTTGTTGTTTTTTTGGCCAAAAAGGTCAAAGGTCAAAAAGATCAAGTGAAAATGCTTAACTTACTTCTTCCTCCATATCTCGGAAGTGGCTCAAGTTATCTTGAAACTTAGTACGTATTTATGCATGTTCTGCCTGACAGCTATGATTTTCATGAATTTTAGGGTCAAAGGCTAGATGAAAATGGTAACAATTTACTATTCAATACAGAAATTGCACTTTTTCTCCATACCTTGAAAATTACCCAAAGCATAAACTTTAATATGAAAGGGTCAAAGTCATGTTAAAGTCCTTAAATCCCCAAATACATGCTCTCCTATTCATTCAATCATATCTAGGTCAAGGAAGGTGAACATTCAACACGTTTGTGACAAACATGTCATTTTAATATTTTGCCAATTTTGTGAAAATGTAATCACAAAACAAAAACAAAACAAAACAAACACACATTGTCCACATGTACTATAGACCTATTAAGAGAATCATGCATTGCGGCGGAGGCATACCAGTCGCCATAGCGACATTTCTAGTCTTTATCATTATCATTATTATTGTTTATCGTTCGGTTATAACGAAATTTCGATATAATAAAAGAAAGCTATACCGGTCTCAAGGGCTTCGGTATATCGGGAATCCACTATTATATTCCACCTTATGCAACCAGTCTACACGGCCCTGACCACTAAATAGCATAAAAAACAACAACAACATAAAGCAATTAAATCATTCAAAATTCACATGAGGGCAAACCAAAATAATTACTTGTCGATGGGTTGTTTTAGCCTGTAACATTTGTAAAATGCATTTAAAATTTTCCACGCCTGTGACATGTGCTGCATAGGAGCAAATCGTTGCAGTTGTTTAAGAATGTTGAACTGTGCGGTGTCTTTGTATTGAAACGTAATAAACTGATTGTGAAATGGCACATACAATACTCGCAAAGAAAAGTTGTTGTGTTTGACACTTATGTTTTGTCTTTTATCTTTCTATTGCAGAGTCCAAAATCAACCAGATTCTTCTCCTGGCACATCACAAAAAACAACTCCAGTCGCCTCATTTTAACGGAAGAAGACGAAAGACGTCGTTGACACAAACGATCATTTGGAAGTAACGATATACAATCTGGTAGAGGAATTAGTGGTCACCGGTCTTTAGTTTGCTGGCATTCAAAACAAAGCCGTTCGCGCCAAACCCGAAGTGAGAGAAAGAAGTTCACCACCTATTCTCCACAACGGAATAATTATGAATATCAAAACAGGAGACACCATCTGAACGACGCCAATTACGAAAAAAGTGACGCCAATTTTAGCGCACTCTGCTTCCCGTTGATACTGTGCGTGGCAACTTCTGCGGTTATGAAATTGCTGAGTGTGTGCTAGATCTGGGTCATCGAGTGGACATGCAGTCCTGAGCACCTTTTCAAGCAAGACCACTTTGACAATCTGCGGCATTTCTCTAGTGTACGTGGTCACCAGCGGATAGTTGCGTAAGCTGTGAAAGATTCTGTTGCGATATTTTCCGCGACCAGTACCATGTTCTCAATCTTTAATCGACAATATTTGATGAAAAGAATGAATCCCTTAATCACATCGTGCATTCATCGTTCAGTTCTGTGGAACGGAAAATTGTATCGTTAGGCTGAGAGGCGATGAGAGGTTAATCGGATAACGGGCCATGAGTGGGATTAACCAGATGCATGTTAATCCTGGCCAAAGTGGCCTGCTATATGATCGTCGATCTCTCGAAAATGCACTACCAGTGGTGAGATCAAGAATTATATTTGCACCGGTCTAAGTGCAAATCAGATGAATATGGAGTTGGGTGAAAATGAACGTTATTATTCGATCGCGTTGGCCGTGGATGCACAATTATGGTGAAGAGAATGAGATTGCCGACATGCTTGCGTCACTCACAAAATGGAGCGAAATGCAATTAGCAAAAACCATGCAGTTTCGTCTCACGCACGGAAGAAAGAAGTCCGCGGAGATGGTGCGCCGTTTAGATTTTGGAGACGACATCAATATTTTGGCGATGGTATTGCCACTGCGCGACGCACGATATTCGACACACTCCTGGCGTGGTTTGCCGCGCAAAATCTAATGGGCAAGATTGTCGTCTGTTTCGCAGCGGTTTTCACGCTCTGGACTTCGTATCGAATGGACATCTAACACGGATGAGGTTAAATGCTGATCAGCATGTCTAATCTGACGCATTGATTCGCTTCCCACCTGTTGATTCTATGACAATGTTTTGACTGTTGCAATTACACGACGATGGATGCCTACACGTGGTGTATCGTCGTGCTACTCATCGTCGTCGCGTTGGTAGGCATCCCGGGGAACGTGCTGGTGATGCTGGTGTACCAGCGCAAGGCAAAGCGGTTGAGCATGAACGTCTACATCAGCGGCTTGGCTGTGGTAGATTTATTCGTCTGCTTCCTGTCGGCATACCGGTTGTACTTCTGGATCCATGAGTCCAAATTTAAAAGCAAGGCTCTTTGTCAGGTCTTCACCTGGTTAGGGTTTTCCAGCGAAATGATCACGGCGTTCTTAACAACTGCCATTGCTTTCGACCGCTATATGTCAATTTGTAAGCCGCACACTGGCCTCATCACCCCCGTTCGAGCCCTGGTCTCAATCGTCTTGTGTACCGTCGTCAGCGGGCTGCTTAGTCTCGTCTCCATAACCATCTACGGAATCGAGGGTGATAAGTGTGTGATCATTCAAAAAGGATTGTTGCTATACGTGTTCGCAACACTGACGTTCTCGGCCTTTGCGCTACTCATGGTGATGGCCCTGGTATTGTATTGGCTTGTTTTCCGCGAGGTAAAAAAGCGGACTAAAGTGGGCCCGCGCCTGATACAAGTGAGGCCCAGAAATGACAACTCGAGTTCGAACCCTCAGAAGCCGATTATTCTGCGATCGCAGTCAGTGCCCTGCTCTCCCACGCACGGCGCGTCCAGGTTTGACGCGAGGGCCGGCTGGGATCGAACGCGTCAGCTGATGATTTCCAAGCAGCTAAACCAGCGGGTTACTCTGGTCAGAGTGGCGGCTGCTTTCGCGGCAAAGCACTCATCGGACTCAGAACTGGACATCGAACACGTCGAAACTGTTTCCATACATCAAAGCGCGTTTCTAACCACTAATTATACGCGCTGGGACGTCGCCCCGAAACGTAGTAGTGTGTCTGCGTTGACCCTCGCGACGCCAACGCGTTCGCGGGCTGATAGCTGCATCACACAGCTTGGAAGTCAGATAGCTCTCAATGGCAACGTTGCGCTGAATCAAGACTCCAGCGGCGCCCTAGCCATCCCGATTCCACCTCCAGCGATGCGACGACGTCGAACGGGCAAGATGCTCCTTCTGGCGACAGTTGTGTTCGTGGTCACGTGGACGGCACGGTGCATCATGTGGTTGGTCGAAGCTCAACAAGAGGAGTGGTGGGATAACGTACGGGACACCAGCCCGCCCGGCTTTGCAACACTGATCGTACTCCAGCATCTGTACTACACGACACCGGCAGTCAATCCAATAATCTATAGCTACGTCAATCCACGTTTTCGGGATGACTGTGCTAAGCTCCTGAAGAGGCTAAAATGCAGACTAAGAAATGACTTATAACCTTTAAAGAAAAGGAATAATCTGTGACAAGCTTTCAAATGAGAGTAGACAGTAACAAAGCCTTATGTACAAGGCAACATAGCATTCAAAGTCGAAGGGAACGCCATGACGTTCGTGAATGTTTTCCATGAGGCATGCCTGAGAGACGCCTATCAGGTCTATGCCGCGAGTTTGTGTCTGTTGCATATCATATTGCTCTTGCTGTATGTATACTTGGCCGCTGTGTCCGACTTGCCGATAAAGCTTAAATTACCTTCACACTTGCCATCGATCTAATATTTTGACGTTTTGTCAAGTTTATACTACTTTCAAGCTTTCGAAAATATTTATTTTGTATCTTCCTTCTCTAAACGCAATATTCACATACCTCTTTTGATGAATTTTCGATTTCGATTGGTTGAAAACTGCGGCATATGCTCAACAATTATCTTACTGTTTAAAGAGAACTAAAACTGCTACATAATACACACTATGGTACGAAACTATCCTCTTGGTTTGTAGCGGTACGTATGATAACCTACATATTGTATACTGTTAACCTTTCGCTTCGTAAGAGGCAATCCTTGTCCGATGCAATCGCAATGCAAACGTCTTTGACAGCGCAGATGACAATTTTGTTCCCGGTATGAGTCTGTGAATTGCTATCGCGATTGTGATTGGAAAAGCAAAAGTTGATTTAATTGATTAGGTATATAAAACATTATTGATTGATTTTATTCGGAATATTGTTAATGGGATGGTATAGTTTTGGTTGAGATGGGGGATTCAAATCGTAACGTTATGTGAGATAATTGGAAACCACTTTTGAAATAGTAAAGAGCATACGGTTCTAAGAATAATTCAAAGTTCATGCGACGAAAATCGGTTTTGAAATGGCTGAGGTATCAAAAACAAAAAATGAAGTAAAACAAAGTGGTTGTATATAATAAAAGGGGGCTCCCACCTTTTATTAGGACCTCTTTGAATTCCTCTAAGTCTTAAATATGCATGTTCTTTCATATTTCGTAAAAGGTATCTCATTTTCTCACAAAGAAGTTGGAAACCTGAAGCCCCATCTCCACCACTTCCACTCCTGTAATATAATCTTTACCGTATGTCCCCAAAAAATTACAACGGGACCCTCCGCAATTATAAGTTTGAAAATAATGAATCAATCCAAATACAATTTACAAATGAAACTATAACTTATTACCCACATCTTAAAAGAAAACCCATCCGATTTACTTCAGTGGTCAAAGAGAAATGGGGAGTTTTGTAAAGCATGTCAGGAATCTCTTCCCTCCAAGTTCTGTCCATTGTGTTCACATATTAATATTCAGTTCTAAGAGCGTCCATGTGCTAAACTTTGAAGAATCAGACCCATGACATGCTTTACAATGATCAACATTTTCTATGACCACTTAACCAAAATGAATTGAGTTTTCTGCGAAATATAGCTAAGATGTTACATTTTAAGACCTTGAAGTAGCATTTAGACAGTTTAATCATATTGAAAGTTATCAGTGCGAAAATCCGATTGTAATTTTTTTGGGGACATACTGTATTACCTCTTAGGATTTCGACTCCACGCTATGACCCTCAGAGCTACCTTCGAGAATAGGAAGCTTACAAAGTACTCCAGACTTATCATCACTTGTTGAGATTTTGTTCATTATATTCCTTCAGTTCACTGTCTGAGATAAACACTAGCGTGCAATCTATACAGCACAGCACATGTCATAACATCCAGTGTTAATCTAGAGCAATGTGATTTTACAGTCATTACTTGACGAAACATAAAGTAGGCCTATCTGGTATCCAGCGGTCACGAAATGCTTGCAAAAAAAAACAAAAAAAAAAAAAAAAACGGAAAGAGAATGGTGCTTGAATACAACAGTCAAATACAACACCATAATACGCGATTTACCCTTAATAAGTGAAAGAATCGAACACAAAGACCGGTCGTGTAAAATATCTTTGAAACGGCATGGGCATCCGTAATATACTATGCAGAAAGTGTTGAAATTCGAGTTTCACGTAAAGTCAGCGGTATCAGACTGTCAGACACAGAAGCAACCACATAATATACGGAATAGATGGAGCAGTGATGTCATCACACCGACACTCTGTCATTGGTTCGTCAAAGATATGCAAATCATATGGACAATAGTTTGTATGATATTGGTGATAAGATTATGTATGTAGTAAGTCATGGAGGCTTTCTCATGCTGGACCACGTCCACTGTCTGACTGTGGAGTTCACTGCCACTTTGCATATAAAATGCGTCATCGACGGAGTCATGTAAGAATGAGTTGGAAACTTATTTGTTTTATGACATTTAAAGGGATTGTATAGTTTTGATTGAGACCTAACTTCAGGTTTCTACAATTTTTTTAACAGATAATGAGATGTAATGTAATGTAATGTAATTTCAAGAGGAATTCAATGTTTATTTGATGAAAATTGGCTTTGAAATGGCTGAGATATCCTAAAAGAGCAATCTTGAAAGAAGGTGAGACCCACCTATCATTATGAGCGCTTTAGTTTACTTTGTTTTTGGATGTCTCAGCCATTTCAAAACCGATTTTCATCAAATAGACTTTGAATTCCTGTAAGAATGGCATGCTCTGTAACTATTTCATAAGTGGTTTCTTGGTATCTCGCAAAAAGTAAAAAAAAAAAAGAAAAAAAAAGAAAAAAAAAGCCCAATCCTCATCTCCACCAATGCTATACCATCCCTTTAAAGTTTTCCCACTTCATTATCTTACCTTCATACTTTTATCTTCGAGTACGCCTTGAGAATTTTATTTAATGGACTTGTCGCACTATGAATTGTAACTATCATTGTAAATTCTTATGTCTAACACAACAAATGGAATTGTAAGCAGATTTTGACGAAGAAGAGAGGATTTGTTAGGCATGTGTATTTCCTATTTTCAAAGAATTGATAGTTTTGCTGATATATAACGGGATGAGTATTTTCTATGATACTCAATATTATTTCACAACGCAAATAACCCTGAGATGAGAGCCTCAAAATGCAATACTCATTTCTTCCGAATCATTTGCTGCATTAACACCACTGAAATCTTCAAGCTATTCTCACTTTGTGTATTTTCGATGTACTGCTATAGAGTGAATGTGTGGACGCTATTACTGTATTCAATTCAATTCAATTCAATTCAATTCAAAGTTTATTTCATTTTTCGACAAAACATATGTTTCACTTCCTTTGATAACAGAGAATAAGGTAAATAGAACATAGTGAAATGAAAAGACTGTACAACAATTTAGGACCTATAGTAATCATACATTGTATAGTAAAAAAGAAACAGAAGTGATCAAAGTGAAGTACATGTATACCGTTGCTTAAAGTGCGAAAAATGGAGGGACCCACTAAAAAGACAGAGCTTGTAGTATGTGGGGCCCCTCTGGAAAAGAACATCGATGGAAAGATAAATTGTATCATGTTGTCGATGGAAAGATAAATTGTATCATGTTGCAAGACCCCAATATTAAAAAAACAACAACAACAACAACAACAACAACAACAAAACGTAGCTACTATACGCCTCCTTGTTCAACGTTGTACTTGATTTTAAGAAATTGCGAACAAAATTATTGTCTTTCTCATATGCACTTGTCTGTCTTTCATAGAATTGGTTGCAATAAAATGTGAGGCTGACAATATTTAGCTGGTAATAATCAAGTCTGATATTTTGTTATCTTCTGAAATAAACGAAGGCAACATGGAGAATAATTCCGCATTGTTGCAATTGCTAAACCATACTCCCCCATCCCTACTCTGATGGCGTACTTTTCTTTGAATACGTTTTCTTTTTTTCGCGCTGCAGTCTGCATGGTCTGTCTCGAATGAAGTCGAAGTATGGTAAAGATTTTTTTTTTTTTTTTTTTTTGTCCATAAAGAGTTATATCTTAGCAGGGGCCGCGGAATGGGAAGGGGAGCTTTGGGATGCAGTTTCCCCTCTATATTTTGGCTCTTCAAGAAGAACAAAGAAATGGGGGGGGGGGGGAATAAAAACAAAATCACAACAAAATCCATGACTATGTACCACGCGAGAAGGCAGCTCCGCAGATTCTTGTTGGTGTGTTACTATTGACCCTTGACCCCATTGTTCCATAGCAGACCCCCCCCCACACACACACACACACAAGCACACACACACACCACACACACCGCGCACTCTTAAAGCGTTCCGTGGCCCTTATTTTGTATGAGTGGGAATGATAACAGAATTAGTCAAATTCATAGGGCAATTTGTCAATCAGTTGCAATGATAACAGAATTGTAATAACTTGTAGCTATATCTTCGATGTGGACGTACTGTGTTTGTGGTTACTTCCTCTCTCAATAGGCATTTTATAAATAATCTTCACAAGAAATCAAAATCAAATCCTTACCACAGTCTTTCATGATATCCCGACCAAACACACAGGAAGTTCTTTATGAACAATATATCGTTGCTGGTAGGATGTTTAATTTCCGGTCGCACAAACAAAAATGAAGCAGATTTCCTCTATCAAATTATCTCTTTTGTGTTCGCCATATGACGTAAGCAATGCCATTTAGGCAATACCATTCAAATCCAATAGCCAATTTGTAGATATTTGGTTTTCTTTTGTTAAGAGAACAATAATTAATCGTTAAAGAAACGGATGATTTGGAGATATTGAACAATGCAATCGGAAAAATCAAAAGAAGTGTCGTTTTGCTGAATAATCGATCAGAAATTTCATCATCTGACAACGGATGGTTTGTGATCACATTTATTTATTCATCATTTGTGTTGCTTTGTCTCCATTTTTTTTTTTACAGACTAAAACATTATCTTTGCTGCACTGTATTAATTGCACAGTGTACCTCATTACAACAATGATATAATGCTAGATGCTCTCTTTTTACGTAAGCTCTGGTATTCATTTGTCTTTGAACAATCACGAAGCTTCGTCATCAAATAGTGGTTTTCGCAATAACAATATACAATACATACAATTTCTATAGTTTCTATTTCTATATCCATTATCCATTTTGATTAAATGCTCATGCTCAAAGCAAAAAGACTGAAAATACATACACCATAAAAGAAGAAGATGAAAAAGAAGACATGAAAGTCTGCCTTCAAAACACACTGTCAAACAGACAGGATTTTAGGTTAAAGGGATCACATAGTTTTGGTTGAGACCTAATTTCTGGTTTCTAACATATTTTGGTGAGATAATGAGAAACTTATTAAGAAATATGAAAGACCATGTAGTTCCATGAGGAATTCAACGTTTATTTGATGAAAATTGGTTTTGAAATGGCTGAGATATCCAAAACAGAGCGATTCTAGTAAAGTATGGGACCCACATTTTATTACGATCGCTTTTACTTTGTTTTTTGATGTTTCAGTCATTCTAAACCCGATTTTTATCAAATAAACTTTGAATTCCTCATAAAATGGTATGTTCTGTGCTATTTCATAAGTGCTAACTTGGTAACTCAGTAAAAGTTAAAAACCCAATTCTCATCTCCACCAATACTGTACTATCCCTTTAATCCTAAAAGACGTTATGGAGCTTGAGTCTTTCAGCTCACGTGGTAGTGAGCAACCAAACATAATATGAAAAAAAAAAGAAAGAGAATATGACACCCCAAGCCCCCCTTGTTTT
This sequence comes from Diadema setosum, assembly GCF_964275005.1. NCBI lineage: Eukaryota > Metazoa > Echinodermata > Echinoidea > Diadematoida > Diadematidae > Diadema > Diadema setosum. The sequence goes on from NC_092699.1 coordinate 6,811,465, forward strand.
AATGATATGAAAATTGAATGATCACTACTAATTGCATCTGACATCGCGATATTGTACAAGGCACAAAAGACATTACATGATTATTAATGTTATTAATTCCGTCGTTCACCTTTGTGATAGCCCAGCTCAAAACCCACAAAAATGTCGCACGTAAGGATTCTCTGTAGTGGACAAAGTATGTCATTTGAATTGATGAACTCATATTTTAAAAGTCTTGCCTAAGAGAGTGAGCTTTTGTTTACCTGCTGTTACAATTTGGTGGCTTATAACGCCGACATTTTTCATTTTATTTTATTTTATTTTACCTAGTACCGCTACCTTATCATCAAACGGCATCTATATTAATGACGCAGTCTGCAAGCGAAAAAGTCTTAAACCTTCGATAGGTTAACTTCAAAAAAAAAAAAAAAAAAGTTTTTTGGAGACATCATGATCTGACGCCATGTCTCCTCCATTTGTTTGTTTGTCAGTTTGTATGTTAGTTTATTTTCGTTTTTTAAATCTCTGTCATCGGCGAAAAGGTCATTGAAAGCTTTGAATAATCATTCATTATTGTTTTCAGTAAAAAGCACCAATCCTCTTCGTCAGTAAATTATGATATAATTATCAACCTACGTTTCTCATACATATATTTTAAAAGAAGAGAATGTTAATATTTTTTTCATAAAAAAAAAACAAAAAAAAACGAGCACATAAACGACGATGATTGTAGAAGTTGTCGTAAAATTGTTCATGCATTATTTCCTGTTACGCAGAGACACGCTGCTTCTGTTTTTGTTTTGCTTTGTTTTTGCTCATTTTAGAGCTCTTTTATTAGCGATGCAACCTCCTTAGTACTGCTAGTCAGGAAAATAACAGAACCGAGTGTGACATTCAAAACAATCAACAAAAAAAAAAAGCAACAACAACAGGGAAGTAACAGGCGGATTTTCGGATCAATAAATTTCTTGAAAAGGAATTTTAGAAACAGGTGTTAATATTTTATAACCGCGTATTGTGATCAGTGGCCCAGAGAAAGGTATTTCACTATTATGCACATCCACTCAACGCATTGTGTGTTTACAAAGTTCGTATCTCATTAACCTTTACACATTCGGCATTAGCAATAACGTATTTTTATAAAGGACCTATATGTAGTGCAAATGCATGTAAACACTATGACCCGAATTCTCAAAGCTGGAATAACCATTCCGCGGATAGTTATTCCGGGGAATAAGTTATTCCACCTTTGAGAATAGATTTCGGGGAATAAGTTATTCCACCTTTGAGAATAGATTCCGGGGAATAAATCGCGTCATTTTACGCCACGGGGGCCTGATTTGCATAAGAGGCGTAATAAATCGGCGGAATAAGCGGTGCAATAAAGTTATTCCACCTTTGAGAATTCGGGCCTATGACTACACTGCAAAAAGTCCGGTGTTGAATATGAAACACCGAGCTGGTGTTAAATTTCCGGTGCTCATTCATGGTGTTAGATTAACACCTCCGGGTGTCATTTCAAAATATAAAATTGTTTTTTTAATAGTTTCGTATTTACTGAATTTCTTGTTAATTCTGAACTTCAACAAGACAATGAAGAATTTTCCGATAAAGTACTTGATTTTTGAAAAAAATGTGTAAATACATTTACACCACAGTAACACCAGTTGGTGTGGTCTCCTATTGAAGCTGGACGGGTGTTATACCATTGAAATTAACAACACCAATATCAAATCAACACCATGCGGTGTCATTAATGAATTAACTCTAGCGCAGTGTCAAAAATATCACCAGCCACAGTGTCAAATTAACACCACGGAGTGCCAGGTGAACACTTTTTAACACCGTCACAATACATTTTCTACACCTGTGGGTGTGGTCCTCTATTGAAGCTTGATCGGTGTTAGATTTAACACCCATGGTGTTAAATCTAACACCGATGTTTTTACAGTGTATGAGTGGAAGGTGCACTGAGTACCTTTTGTTGATCATAAAAGTAGGCCTACTAAAGCAATGATTGACAAATGACGTCACGTGCATAATCTTGGTTTGTAATCTTGTTTTCTTTTTCTTTTTTGTGGGCGTGCATATCCAAGTGATTTGAAGAAGATTAGTAGGAAAACTGTTATTATAAAGTATACAAAACTTATTTAGATATTCATTTTGCCACATAAGTAAAGTTGACGGAATTATGAATCAATCACAAGTCAACATGCATTTTGTAGAGTTCCTTAGGCGTCCATTCTGCACAATTTTGCAGCCGAGAACCAGAAGGCTTCAGTAGTACTGCGCGCCATCTCGAGCTAACGACATTCTGGCTCTGAATTAGTGACATATTTTACTTTCACTGCTTTGACACGAAATGCTGAATTCGAAGGAATGGAGTGTCATAAAGAATGAAGTGATGCACCTATGGATGATTTAGTGGATGGAGTTTTCAGATGATACGGATTGAACGTTAGTCATCACTGTTTAATGCATCACGTGTATCGCTTCGTGATGGTTTCGTTTGTAAAATCACGAGTGCTTCGGAGATGGGCACACACTCAGAATTTCCGATCGCACCTATAAGCCCTAACTGTTAATTACAAATTGAAACGAAAATCACACATTTACGATAATGATGACGATGATGATAATGATACATTTAAAAGAAACCATACATATAGCATTTAATACTTAATAATGTCGCGAAATGTCAGGGTGAACCAACACAATTTCGGAATGATAATAAGTAAAATGACATCGGGAAAACGGTCAAGAACAACAATGGATGTAGCATCGAGGTATTGAAATGGGCTTACACACACACATTCGCATTTACGTATGGTTTCACACATCTAGATTTGTCTCACTGTCTAAACCTAAATCTATATCTCAATCAATCGAGTTTTTAACTTAGTTTATGAGTACGGACTGTAATATTCGAGCTGATTTGTGTCCCCGGATTGTGCCATAAATGTTGCTGCTGTAATGATAAGATAGATATGAAATATAAACCAATCAATGTGTGAGCATTTTGACATGCTGCATTTGAAAAGCTGCATGAAACGCGCGCTATGAATGTGATTTTAAATCATCATAATTACTGCATGTCGCTACAGATTTCAAACCATCGTGCTTGGTGTATGTGTGATGTCAGCTTTTCGCGAGGTGATGGAGGCTGACAGACGACTATCTTTTCAAGAGAGGGAGAGTCAAAAGTTATCGTTTGCTAATAACAGCTTCTCGAAATTGAGGGCAAAAACAAACACACACGTGCATACACGCGCGCACACACACACGCACACACACACACACACACACACACACACACACACACACACACATTGATGAGCATACATCACCACATCGTTCTGCTATCCATCACCTTGTCCAAACGAGCCAAATTGGTTTCCGACAAATTGTGCGATCAGCCCAGTTTTCATCGCACAAAACGTCACCTTACAAAACGTCGCCATTATGGGGGAAAAAAGGAAAGAAATAAAAAGCAGCGTGACTTTACAGACACAAAAGGGACGAACTAGAGTACACACACACACACACATACACACACACACACGCATACGAGCAGTGCCTGCGGAATTTGATTTCTCTCGGACCTGCCCTCAATATTTCACAGTGCCCAGTCACAACAGGATCGTGATATGATTAATCTAGTGGTCGTTGCAATCAATTATCTCGCTCGAAAGCCTATCGTAATGAAACGTACGATCCGTCCACTCGATCGACCAAGCAACTGTCTGTCTCCCTGCCCATCGCTCTTGCCTCGATTTTTTTGTTTTGTTTTGTATTCTTTTTCTATTTATGTGTTTATTTATTCATTTGTTTTGTTTCAGGCCTACGTCTGAACTGGCTGCAATGCACGCTATCAGTGAATGATAAACTGAAATGGCTATAACATCTACCCGTGCACATTTTTTAAAATGAGTTTTAAAAGGATGATTCGGTAGGTTTGTGCTACTATGTGTCACGCTGTCGTATGCATTGACTTCACTCTCCAACATTTTCAAGTTGGAATGTTAGCATCAATGGTTATATACGGAGGTCGTAAATGACAGTTGGCTTGGAAAATCTATTTTTCTGGAAATGCATATTTATGATGATTATCATTTTTTTTTTTTGCGGGGGGGGGGGGGGGGTCGGGTCTAATTTTACGTCACAAGGGTTCGCACAGAATCTTTCAAAATCATCTCCCCTCTCTGGTATATATATATATATATATATATATATATATATATATATATTATATGCGTGTGTTTGTGACGGAAGAATGACTTGCATACGTTGCAGTGATGTTCACTATACTTCCCAAGCTTTCGACTGTGTAACCAGCCTTTTTCAAGGGCTTGATGAGGCATAAACATAAAAGCAAAATAGCAACCAATTTGAATGCATTTGAACAGAAATAGAAATAATAAGAAGCCAATCAAACGGAATATAGACAGCAACAAGACATTCACACCAATTTGCATAATTTAAACAGAATAAGGCAAAAAACACGGCAAACGAAAATCAAAGAAATCAAACAAATATAGACAGCAATATTATAGGTTTTCCCGGCCAATTTCGCACTTTTTTCATTTCAATTCCTAATTGCTGCATTCAATTTAACACAATTTAGACTAGACGGCATGTTCGGTATTTCAATTTTATAATCTTTTCATTCAAATTCATTTTGGAGCATTCAAATTACCTTTTACATCATTCGAATCAGCACTTTTTCAGTTCAAATTCGTAAGACAAGCACCATTTCGCAAATCTTTCATTCAATTTAGCACGATATAGTCACGTGATCACGTAAACGCTGCGCTCGTTCATTCGAATTCATTCTTGGGCATCCAATTTCCCATTTGCTGCAGTCAATTTAGCAGACACGTTTATGCTTTTATTCTGATATCACCTTTGCAACAGTACTTTCAAAATAAGTGTATGTGTTTATAATGTTCGATAGCATTATTTCATTCACAGATACATTGATCTTAAGTTTGTTTTGTCAATAATTGGGAGAAGGAGGTTTCAATTTACATGATTATTTCTTTCATCTGCATGTTTCATTATTTTCATTTGGTGGGTGCTAGATTGCGTTAATCATCATTAGGAATAAATACAAGTTCTTGGATCAGCTCTAGCCATCAATTTGTCAAGGTTATTACCCTCAAATGCTTCTATGATTCTTTCCTTGTTTTCTTGAGAGATACGCCTGTATCTAACTCGTGCTGCCATGACTGGACATAAGAAAGTGAAGTGAATCTATGGTACTGGTGCAAGCATGGCATGTATAGTTCTGATAACATGTATGGAAGAAGAGGGGCGTTACAGAACAACAAACTTGAGTTATTTAGGGTCAAAGATACCTTTACTATATACTTAACAGTGTGTGGATGAAACAAAAATTCACATTTAAATACGTATAAATCACGGTTCTCACCTTTTCAAAATAGAAATAACATTACGCCAATTTGAATGAACATGTTTGGAATTTGACTGCCCATACGCGAAATTGAATGACTGAAATACCATTTTCCGCCAGTGCTGGCGAATTTGAATGACTGAAGAGCACGTGCCAATTTGAATGCCCGTTTTACGAATTCGAAAGGCACATGTGCGAATTTCATTGACCGAAATGCTAAATTGAACGAACAAGTTGCAATTTTGAATGACAGAATGTGCAGTGACGAGGATTTTCGCTAAATTGAATGAACGTTTTATCAAATGGACTGACAAAAGTGCGAAATTGGCCGGGAAAACCTATACATTCACCAGTCGAAAGCTTGGGAAATGAAGGCCATAGTGAACATCACTGCAACGTCTGCAAGTCATTCTTCCGTCACACACACACACAAAGATAAATGCAGCACCCACCACGTACAAGGCCAAGCCCGCTTCACTTTATATAATATATATATATATATATATATATATATATATATATATATATATATATATATATATATATGTATATATATATATATATATATATATATATATATATATATATGTATATATATATATGTATATATATATATATATATATATATATATACATATATATTAATATTATATACGTATATATAATATATATTTATAGGTCCCTCCCTATACAGAGGGGATGATTCGCACTATGCTGATTAATAATTTCTCTTTGCGTTTTACGTCACAAGACACGATAGCTTTTTTCTTTTGATTTATTCATGTTTTACTGACATTTCCCCTGTCATATTAGATAATTAATGTAAGTCCCTGTTAACAGCACAGAGAAAAAAACCCAAACCAACCAACCAGACAAAAAAAAAAAAAAAGCGCTGATTGTAGTGCGACAACAATCTGACAGCTTTGATCAGCTTTGCCACATTATCGTTTCTTTTCCTGCTTGTATGGTTGCCAATATCATTATCTATTATACTCTCATTTCCCATCGTCATTTTTTAGTTGTCATTATCTTTCAACTTATATCTACTCGTATTTAACATCAACAAAACCGTTTGTGTTTACTACTTACCGTGACTATAGGCCCATATATGATACAAAGAATGAAACTGGTGAAAATGTGTTTTGTCACTCTACATTTTTCTATGGCCGCGAGATAAGCATTGAACGCTCATAAGGAAGCAACCACGCGACTATGACGGGCGTAATGTGACTGAATTCAACACAACCATACAACTGTACAGCCATGGAATGGATGTCAGGTTTTAATCAATCAGAACGCAATAAACCGTACAACTATGCAACTGTTCAGTTACTGTGCAACTGTGCAGCCCTAGAATGCCTGTGTGGTTGTCACTCGTACGGGCTGAAGTGCTATTAATCGAACAACCACATCCCTGCATGCACTACGGAACGCCTGTCGGGTTTTAGCCAATCAGGACGCAAAAAACTCGACAGGCATTCATAAATACATGAGTGTAGGAACGGCTGTAAGGTTTTAGCCAATCAGAACGCGAAAAACTCGACAGACATATTAGTGAGGGAATGGTTGTTGGGTTTCATTCATGCTCCAGTGATGAATGGCTGTCTAGTTTAAAACAATCCATCTTGATTGGCTAAAACCCTACAGCCGTCTCTCAGCATGAATAGATTTATGGCTGTCTAGTTAATCGCTTAAAACCCAACAGCCGTTCTCTCACTAATGCATGTGTGTATACCAAGGAGGTATGAGAGAACTACCTCCTTGTGTATACAAGTATCTGTCGAGTTTATTGCATTCTGGTGTGCTAAAACCCTACAGCCGTTCCCACACCCATGCATGTATGTCTGTCGAGCTTTTCACGTCCTGATTGGCTAAAACCCTACAGCCGTTCCTACACTCATGTATTTATAATGCATGTCTGTCAAGTTTTTTCGCGTCCTGATTGGCTAATACCCGACAGGTGTTCCGTAATGCATGCAGGGATGTACAGTTGTTCGATTAATGGCACTCCGGCCCGTACAAGTGACAACCATACAGGCATTCTAGGGCTGCACAGTTGCACAGTTGCATAGTATGGTTTCTTGCGTTCTGATTGGTTGAAACCGGACATCCATTCCATGGCTGTATAGTAGTTGTATGGTTGTGTTGAATTTCGGCACGTAAGGACCGTCATACGCGACCAACAGCGTTTCGTTCCCTCTGGTGGACTATTAAAAGGCAATACGGATTATTGCCAACGATGTCAGGTCCCAACAGAACAAAATCACTAAAATGCATGGGAAAATTCGCCAAAAATCATTTATAAAACCACCAGGGGCCCGTTTTATAAAAGTTACAATTATGGTAACTTTGCCATCCAATGGTAACTTCCATGGAATTCGTGATTTTGATTGGCTGTTGAGTATTGTTGCCATGGTAGTTACCATTGGATGGGAAAGTTACCATAATAGTAACTTTTATGCAACGGGCCCCAGATATTGAAAAGTGTAAATTAGGACTCAAGTTCAAGACAAACACAAACTGACTCACAACCAATCTTGTCAATAATCTTCTCAAACACTCTGCATGATTGCATTTATCGAGTGTCGGTGCAATACTATATTGCAGAACACGTAGTCACACACACTAAATGCAAAACGTGTAGCATGTGTATGGATAATACTCAGTATGTGTGTGAGTGTGTGTGTGTGTGTGTGTGTGTGTGTGTGCGTGTGTGTGTTTGAGTGACAAAAGACGCACATGCTATTTTTCTACAGGAAATTGCAACGTATAGTTTATGGGGAGAACTTTGGGGAAAATGCATTTCATTTTTATTCATTTTGATTATTTTTAATCGGTCTTAAAATCACCAAAAATTACCAAATGTCACAAAGTATTGATTTGGTTAACAGGCAAAAAAATTGTCACCGCGGCTTTCCAAAAAATTACCGAATTTCGCCCTTTTTGGTTCCCGAAATCACCATCTAGCAACACTAGTGCTTTGCCTACATAGCCAATGATAACGGCACAATCGCTGCAGCCCACAGGGAGTCAAACCATATGGGACCTCGTACTTCGTTATGGTGAATCCTCGCAAGGACGAAACTATAGGAAACAGGCTATCACTGATTTTGTCTGTTCATCATCGAGTGGACAGTCGACTGAAGAGACCGAAAGACACGAAAAGAAATCTGCGCAATATTTTAGCAAATAATAAAAAAAAAAGTTGAAAGAAGAGCATCCTTTCTGATAAAATCTGAACAAAACTGGTCTACAGACATGACAGACATCGCTATTCGTATTTTCTGCTTTAATTGCAGATAATTGGGGCGATACCACCAAATAAAAAATGGGAGACATAATATAATTGTGAATTAGGGCTTCTAGAACAATTGCTGGGAAATATCATGGGCCTGCTCTAATTAATCAACAGTGAACAGAGAGTAATATCTTTCGTTAATTCGCCAGACCATGATAAAAAGTTTAGTAATCACATTAGACAAGCCAACAAGAATCATAATCCTTTTTACCTGTCCATGTAGATGAATGTGATATGCATGTCAATGCATATGACGGATACACATACACGCTTTCTATAAAGAATGAGACAACCCTGTGCGTGACCACTGCTAATTTTCTTTCGAGGCAAGTTCTGAATTCTGTCACGACCCAATTCTTGTAACTAGTGGGACGTGACTATTTCTATAACTTCTACACTGAATTTCCACTATGTAGGGCATATCGGTTTTTTTTTTTCTTCTTCTTTTTTCCCCCTTTGGCCCTATTGGGTACACAATGAGCAGGTGACAATGCTCGATATTCCATGAAGATGTGGAAAAGCCTAACAGAGTAATTCACGAGTTACCTATCCAATAGATCCCAATATGTACATGTTAAAGGGATGGTATAGTTCTGGTTGAGATGGGGAATCAGGTTTTTAACCTTTTTTGAGATAATTGGAAACTACCTTTAGGAAATATTAAAGAGCATAATGATTCCAAGAGCAGTTCAATGTTTATTTGGTGAAAATCGGTTTTGAAATGTTAGAGATATCCAAATACAAAGTGGTCACAATACAAGGTGGGTCCCAATTTTTAGTAAGATCACCTTGTTTTTCCTTTGTTTTGGATAGCTCAGCCATTTCAAAACCGATTTCATCTAATAAACATTGCTTTGCTACATCAGATTCGTATGATTTTTAATATTTCATATAAGTGGTTTCCAATTATCTCACAAAATTAAAAGCTGAATCCTCATCTCAACCAAAACTGTACTATCCCTTTAACGGCTTGATTCTCGAATGAAAACAACTGAATGTGGTGTTCCACAAGGAAGCTTGCTCTGACCATTGCTCTTGACATAATTTACATCAATGATTTTCCGATAGGTCCTCAGATAAACTCTCATTTATATTATTCGCGGATAACTCCAACCTTTTCTATTCTCATCCTGGGCCCAATAATTTGATAAGAACAGTAAATGATGAAATTAGATATGTTACAGAATGGATTTACGCAAGTATATTGTCATTAAATATTGGGAAGCTAAAACATTATATGCTTTTTAGCAACCTCTTAGATAGACTTCCAGGCAATATTGCACTTGATTCTGCTTCTCTAGAAAAAAAAAGTGTATTTCATTAAATTCTCAGGCGTTTGTGTTGATAACAAGCTGTCAGGGAAGTGCCATATCAATGATATTTGCAATATCATTTCGCGTAATCATGGTAGAGTCATGAATAGGTTGAAATATTGTCTTTCGTAATCTTCAATATTTTTTTTTTTAAAGTTTAGTATCTACGTATCTAGATTATCGGGAGATAATCCTTGCCTGGGTAATGCACATCAGACATTGTTAGAAAAACTTATTATTTTTTGCAAAAGATGACGCTCAGAATTATGTCAATCTCGATATACCCGAACACTTATACTGATACTTTGTTTTCTGAACATAAAATTTTGAAGATAAAATATTCGGCTTCATTTAAACTTGGCCAGTTCACCCTTAATGACAATTGCAATCATATTCCAAAAAAAATCATGATTTATTAAATCATCGAAATAGTCACGTACACAACTATCCCACTAGACGATGAATTCCATCTCCCCTCAATGCGAATGGAACTTTTCCAAAATGCATTTGTTTATACTGGACCCAGATTTTGTCACCGTATTTTCCTGGAATAAACAAGGCTCAATGAGTAGTATCTTTACCGTAACATTGTTATGTTATTCTAAGTTTATATCTTTTTGTATTGCATAACAAGTACTATCTACACGATAAGTTTTATATCATTAGCATCATACATATTAGCAACTATACCAACCTATGCTTTGACGTTACATATTTAGATTAATTTTGTATAATGTTATTGGTATATTACTTGTTTGCTTTTTCGAGTTGTGTGCCTCTTAGAAGCTCTGCTTTTTTAGTAGATCACTCTTTTCCATCGCTTTAATTACTCTTTGTTACCTTTGAAAATGTATAATTTTGTATTTGCACTAATTTTGTTTTGTCTAATGGAATTAAAGTATAACTGAATCGAGTTGAAATTGAATTGACGAGATTTAACCGCAGACAGGTTTATGACATAATTTTGACTGACCAATAAGGAAACATACAGAATGATCTATCCGTTGGTGTGGATTTGAAATTATGGGAGATTATTATAATCAACCTCCCCAACATAGCAATTAAAGAGAATCAAAGTCCCCCCAAAAATGGTGGATTGGGTGAAAGTAGCAATATTAGTAGAACACAGCAGTGAAACTTTGAGGAAAATCAGACAATGTATTCAAAAGTTGTGAATTTGTAAAGACTTCTTGCATAAAGGAGGGAAAGAATAACGTACTTTTATGCTGCTTCTAATCAAAGCGTTAAAAGACGGTTATCTACTCGAGGTCGCCATTACTTCTTCATTTTTTTTTTAAATTATCCATTATCATTGCTTTGGTAGTATGATTATGCACACGGCAGGCGCTCTAGTGAAGAACACTCAAATTCAACGAGACTTAGAAATTTGTCATAACTGACAAATTAGGTGGTTCATTTAATTTGTGATATGTTTATCAGAGAACAAAGATATTCGAACTTGGCCTCTTGCGGACGATAAGCTACAGGTTTTGCCCATACAATCCATGATGAGCATTGTACAAAATCTCCGCAAATTGATGTCCGAGTTTCAAATTAAACCACATTATTTGACGTAATTGCAGCATTTGATCAACAATTATTAATACCAGACCGTTATAACTTGCCTCGGGAAAAATGTTGTTTCATCCCCAAAAGATGACATATTGAAATGGAGGATGTTTTCGTATATTGTTGTTGTTTCTTTATTTTGTTCTTCTGTTCGTTTCTTTCTTGTTGGGGGGGGGGGGAAGGGAGGGTTAAGGGAACAAAAGATTGGAACTTATACAATGAGGAACGCAATGTAGCAGCTTGAACTTAAATGGCTCACGTAATCAAACTGATAAATGCTCTAGTCACCACGTTACTTCTTCGTATTCATAATACGAACTCTAACGATTTAAAGTTATAGCACGTACTGAAAAAAGGAAGAAGATACTATTGTGAAATCCACGAATGCACGCGACTGAAAAATAATTAAAAAATAAATGTAATTAGAGGCTCTAATTCAAATGTGGCGCAGCCAACGACGGAAGAGTGAATCTGCCTCATTCGCTTGACTCAATTAAGCTGCATTCATCAACGTTCATTTGTGTGTGTGTGTGTGTGTGTGTGTGTGTGTGTGTATGCGTGTGTGCGTGTGTGTGTGATGGGAGAACAGCAAGAATGCAGCCATCCAGGCAGATATAAAACGAGTTAAGAGGGCAGACTGTCACGCAGCCATGATGAGGAATGGCAACATGCTGAAAGATGCATTGATTGCCATGGAAACCGGAACAAGGGCATACACTATATATTTAATTCGTAAAGCGAGCATTACTCTTACTTTTTCTTTCATCGTACCATATTCACCGTGTCACTCCTCTGACCGCGGTTGGGCGGCTGGGCGGAAAGCGGTTGGCAGGATATCTACATACTGACGCTTAAAAGATACCGTGCGCCATAGCAGGCCTGTAAAAGATGGATGGATTTCGGGGTCTCGGTGGCAAAACTCGTATACAAACAGATTTCGACTGCTTTGTTTTTGAAAGTAGCATATCCTAACTACCTAAGAAGTATTTTTGAAATTCCTTTTCGGGAACATACCCAAAATGACATCATCAATATGGCCCATCCAACTAAGTATTGACAACGCAGAGAATTGCAAGTTTTGTTTGCTACAAAATGCATTAGTGGTCAACAACAATCCCAATAGTGGTACAACAGGGGCTGGAGTCAAAAAAGTACTTTTACTGAAATAGGGATAGAAATCTTATGAAAAGCTTAATCAGCACTTTATGTGCCACAGACTTTCAACAGTGTGTACAATCAGAGGCGGATTCAGGAATTTCGTAAAGAGGGGGCGTGTTTACAAAAATAAAGGGGGGGGGGCGCACGCACCCCTCCCCCCATTTTTTTCTTTTTATTTCTTTTGTTTCAACAAAAAATAAAGGGGGGGGGGGGGGCGTGCGCCGTTTGTGGTCCTCCCTGGATCCGCCCCTGACAATGCTAACTTGCTGACCTTGTTATCCTGTCAATATGCAATGTTGAAATAGAATAGAATAGAATAGAATAGAATAGAATAGAATAGAATAGAATAGAATAGAATAGAGCAAAGTAAAATAGAATGAAATATAGTGATTTAAATCATATTAAGCCAAGTTGATTACAACTATTAATCTGAGTAAGTTCCAGCAAATGTCCAAGGAGTCTATTTCCATTTCAATATGTACTCCAAAACAAAACAAAAAAGAAGAAAAGATCAAATCTGTTTATTCGAGAGACTCGTATTTTGAAAGGAAAATGGAATAAAAAGAAATGCGTTTAATATACAGACTCACACTTTGAAATGAAAATGTAAAAACAAAACAACCCTCAATCCGAGTACGACTGCCTTTTGAGTGTGTTTTATGGAGGGGGGGGGGGTGCTCATATTGTGCGCAGCTTTGTCATGGAAACGATATAAATTTACTATGAACATCACCCCAGAAAAACAGACGCTGAGTGCATTCTTAAATTGAACCACCCATATACGTATCGAACTTAACACTGGCAGTTTCCCAGCTATAGAATCGGCACTTTTCTCATCCAAATAAAATGTCTCCGTACGTTACCAGCATTAATCCTATCAATGTGATTTAGTTTTATTTGATTTTGATTTGATGATTTTGATCTATTGGTCCACATCTCAAACACAAATACAACACTACTATCGATAGAACAAAAGACAAGATATAACTTCGTAATTAAGAGAAAATACAATTTTGCAAATGTGAAATGTGAGAAACCTACTACAGAGTAAAGCTTGTATTGTATAGGTCCCTAGATGAAAATGTTAAAGTCTTATTGTACAAACAACATAATATAGGTTTTCCCGGCCAATTTCACAATTTTGTCAGTCCAATTCCTTATTGCTGCATTCAATTTAGCAAAATTTAGCGTAGATGACATGTTCGGTATTTCAATTTTACGATCTCTTCATTCAAATTCACTTTGGAGTATTCAAATTACCTTTAGCCTCATTCTAATTAACACCTTTTCAATTTAAATTTCGTAAAACAAGCACCATTTCGTTATTCGTTCGTTCAATTTAGAATGATATGGTCACGTGATCACATATTTATTATGCTGCGCTCGTTCATTCGAATTCATTTTGGGGCATCCAATTTAACATCTTTTGCAGTCAATTTAGCACACATATTTATGATTTGGTTCCTTCTTTATTTCATACAACATAGTTATCATTTTGTAAGCATCACTGCACTTCATATTTTCGTATTTATTTGGAGATTTTGGAAACAACTTCTTTTTTTTTTTCAATGTGCTTATTGAGTCTCCCAGCAGCCCAGTCCGAGGATAGTGCATGTGGCCACTGACAACTTATGCCGTTGAGCTCTTTATTTCGAGTGTGTCGGCCAGTTCTAGGAAGTCAAGTTTATGATCATCAAATGTTCCTATAATTCTTTCTCTGTATTACTTGTAAGAAGATTAAGTTAAAGTTAATCTGTAGGCCTATAATTATTATGTATGAAAGAAAAGGGGAGTCACAGAACAACAAACTCGAGTTATATAGGGTCAAAAAGTGATACTTCAACTGCTTAACAGTCACTGTGTGAACGAAACAAAAAGTCACATAGAAATGCATACATCTAAATTTTCTCACCTATTACAAAAAAAGAGATAACATAATGTTAATCTGAATGAAAATGCTCGGAATTTGACTGCCCATGCGCGAAATTGAATGACTGCCCATGCGCGAAATTGAATGACTCAAGTACCCTTTTCGGCGAGTGGTGACGAATTTGAATGAACGTAGAGTACAAGCCAATTTGAATGCCTTTTTTTAAAAACGAATTTTAAAGCCACCTGTGCAAATTTCATTGATGGAAATGCTAAACTGAACCCACAAGTTGCAATTTTGAATGACAGACTGTGCGAAAACGAGGGGTTTTGCTAAATTGAATGAACCTTCTATCGATACTGACAAAAGTGCGAAATTGGAAAGGAAAATATAATTAAAACGTTGAAAGGAAGGAGCGACCCTAGTCGAGGAAAAGGGAGCAAAAACAATTAAAGCAAGAAAAGCAAACAAACAACGAGAATGTAATACACGAGCATACAGATATTATAGCCACCTGTAATACACTGACAAAGATTCCTCGTCACGTTTAAGTTTATAAGTTATCAATGAGTATGACTGCAAATGGCCTGGAACACTAAGGCTACAGCAAGCAATAGAACAACACGCAATACACCGATCTGGGCGTTTTTGAAACTCACCTCTATGTAATTAAGTATGAAAATCATTTAATTTTCCATTATATTTTGCTTCTGCAGTGTAATGTTGCCATAGTAACAGGGCTGATGTCATTCACACAACTAATTTAAGGAAAGATGAATACATTTACTAGCTGAAGACCCAAGCAAGGTAACGCGGGGGTTGAATTATGTGCCATAAAAATATCTTTTTCTTTTTAAATCTTAAGTTAAAAATTGAATATACAGTCAAATCTTCCTTCGCAACCACCTGTCTATAGCGGTCACCCTCCGTGTGTGGTCACTGAAAATTCCCCCGAGAGAAAATTCACATTAAAGACCCTGTCAGAGTGGTAATCTGTCTAACGCGGCCAGCAAGTTCGTTTCCCTCGATAATAAATGTGCATGTAGGCAATGCACACAAAGTTGGATAACCTGTCTACAGCAGCCACCTGTCTATGACGGTCACTCATGTTGACCGCTAAAGACAGGTATTATGTGACAAGAGTTAAGGTGAAATAGGCGTGCAGCCGTTTTGAGGGTGCCATCTGAGCAGAATTCAGGGAGGAATTACTGTCAAGACTATGTAAGAATTAAAATAAATGAACAAATCTTGAAATGTATGTGTGTGTGTTAATGTGTTTGTGTGTTTGTATGTTGTGTGTGTGTGTGTGTGTGTGTGTGTGTGTGTGTGCGTGTGTGTGTTTGTGTGTGTGTGTGTGTGTGTTAACGACGGTTGCCTCTTTGGTCAACTTTAAGCCACTTGTTGATGATCATCTGCCTGAATCGGGAGAAATGGCGAGAGAACATGGTGTTAGAGGCCTCGGGGGTAAAAAATGAGAGTGAGGGAAGTCCGGCCACGCCCCGTTACCGATAACAGATTGGTCCGGGACAAACCTGGATCAAATCCGGATAATGATGTCAGCATTATCAGTGTGATAGGTTTTTATAGGTAAGAATATAGTTATATTGATGAATGGGGAGAGAAAATTGAGCAGATAACAGTTTTCACGATGTCCCGCGGTGCCCATGAAAAACCTTGACCAGGCCGGCTGATGAAGACTGATTAATTGACCAAAAATAAAACACAAACAAACAAAACAAAAAAGCAGCCGTGAGCACACAGTCCTTGTTCTTGGAAACACCAAATGTGGACCATACACTGCCAGAAAATTACCGATTTAAACATTAGCCATCACCGATCATCACTACGAACAATGCCCTCAATTGTGACTATAGCTACACCAACGAATCCAAAAATCGGGCGGGGTTGATTCTCTGAAAAATGGCAGGACACTATTTTCCCTATTGGGTCTAGGGCAAATACCCCCATGGCAATTATTATCCCAGACCCTTCCCCTGATCCTAAATCTTGAACCTAAACCCAACCTTAAACCCAACCTTAAACTTAATCTTTACTCTAACCTTATCACTAACCAGTATTTGGCCGGGGGTAATTGCCTTCGGGGGATAATTTTCCTGATACGCCCCTACTTTTTTCTATTATTTATTTGCTGTAATTCCCTATATAACACGAATTATATGAAAATACTCGGCTGCGGAGGTGTCGATGCTTCAAGAACATACTGAGTTGGCTCGAAAATCAG
Source organism: Diadema setosum (assembly GCF_964275005.1). Classification (NCBI taxonomy): domain Eukaryota; kingdom Metazoa; phylum Echinodermata; class Echinoidea; order Diadematoida; family Diadematidae; genus Diadema; species Diadema setosum. The sequence goes on from NC_092699.1 coordinate 6,828,307, forward strand.
TATTTCGAAATTTCAGTATTTTCAAAATTTCAGTATTTCCGCAGCCGTAAAAGCTTTTCCTTCGGCTCAATGGCGGCCGAGGAGAGGAAGACACCATTATCCACTGGCGTAGCCAGGGGGGGGGGGGGGGGGGGGGCCGATGGGGGCGGTCGCCCCCCCCCCCCCCTAAGATTTGGACCGAGGAGTTGGGAGGCGGAAAAAAAAAATGCGTGTATACTGTATGCATGCACATGAAGCGGGTCTCCTTTGCAACCTTTTATCAAATAAGATATATTTTTTTTTGAATATTTCACTCGAAGTGTGCACCAGATCGTTGAATTTCAATTCAAAATATGCAAAATCTCTCGTGCTTGGGAGGGGGTATCCCCCTCCCAAACCCTCCCCCTCTATGCCTCTTTCCCTAGCTAAGTACACTTTTTAGATTTACAAAAAATTCTGAATAATTCTGAGTGCACAAGACTTTTCACTAATATTCCGAAAACTGAAGGTTCCCTCATGTATAAGGGGAATTTCCCCCTTTAATCGACCCTTTCCTCCCTCAGCCCCCCCCCCATCAGTTTTTTTTTTTTTTTTTGATTACCCAAATGTTGATTCCATCAAATATGAGTATTATGCGTATACGAGATATCTCAGTAGATAAAAGCTCCATCGGAAGGGAAGAGTGGAGATAACACTCGTCAACGCCTTCTTCCTGCTCGCCCCCCCCCCCCCCGCCATGCAAAGAAGTAGACTGTGGCTATACCAAGATCGCTTTATTTCAATTCTAAAAACGCAAAAGCTCCGCGAGCGGGAGGGGGGATCCCCCTTCCCCTAAGTTCTACCTCACTAGACTTTATACATACGCACAGATGGTGCACATTCGGAATAAGAGCTAAATTCCGTGATTTTAACACTTCGATGAAAAAGTGTTGCACCAAACATTTGCACCAGATCGCTGAATTTCAGGTCTGAAAACGCAAAATCACCTTCGTGTGGGAGGGGATATGCCCCTATCTACACCCTCGTGTGCATGCTTTTTCTGTTTGATTGCTGAACAGACAGCGTTCATGATATTCAGTGTAAGAATTAATACAAGAAGACTAGTGTGTTTGAATTATACTGTTTTATGGGCAAATTGTACAATAATAATCTACACTAAAATATACGGCAACCTTAAACAAGTGGGACTGTTTCAACTCGTTAAAACACGCAAAAACATGCATCAATTGCACCATTTGCAACATCAAAATGCAAAAAGTTTTCACCGTAGGAGGGGGGACACCACCCTCCCACACCCTCCCCTACCCCCTCGCTCGCTCCGCTCGCTCGGGTTCAGTCGAGTTCGTGATATACAGTGAAAAGAATTAATACAAGAAGTGTATTGGAATTATACCATTTTATAGGCAAATTGTTCAATAATAATCTACACTAAAATATACTCCAATCTTAAACAAGTGGGACTGTTTCACGTCGTTAAAACACGCAAATACATGCATCAAATTGCACCATTTGCAAAATCAAAATGTAAAAGTTCTCATCGTGGGAGGGGGGTTTCCCCCTCACCCTCCCCTACCCCCTCGCTCGCTCCGCTCGCTCCGCTCGCTCGGGTTCAGTCGCGTTCATGATATTCAGTGAAAAGAATTAATACAAGAAGTGTATTTGAATTATACCATGCTATAGGCAAATTGTTCAATAATAATCTACACTAAAATATACTGCTACCTTAAACAAGTGGGACTGTTTCACGTCGATAAAACGCCCAAAAACATGCATCAAATTGCACCATTTGCAACATCAAAATGCAAAAAGTTCTTGCTGTGGGAGGGGGACACCCCCCTCCCACACCCTCCCTATCCCCTCGCTCGCTCCGCTAGCCCGGGTCCAGTCGCGTTCATGATATTCAGTGAAAAGAATTGATACAAGAAGTGTAACTAAATTATACCCTTTTATAGGCAAATTGTTCAATAATAATCTACATCAAAATAAACCTCTATACCATAAACAAGTGGGACTGTTTCACGTCGATAAAACGCGCAAAAACATGCATCAAATTGCACCATTTACAATATCCAAATGCAAAAAAGTTCTTACCGTGGGAGGGGGGACACCCCCCTCCCACACCCTCCCCTACCCCCTCGCTCGCTCCGCTCGCTCGGGTTCAGTCGCGTTCATGATATTCACTGAAAAGAATTAATACAAGAAGTGTATTGGAATTATACCATTTTATAGGCAAATTGTTCAATAATAATCTACACTAAAATATACTGCAATCTTAAACAAGTGGGACTGTTTAACGTCGTTAAAACACGCAAACACATGCATCAAATTGCACCATTTGCAAAATCAAAATGTAAAAAGTTCTCACTGTGGGAGGGGGGTTTCCCCCTCACCCTCCCCTACCCCCTCGCTCGCTCCGCTCGCTCCGCTCGCTCGGGTTCAGTCGCGTTCATGATATTTAGTGAAAAGAATTAATACAAGAAGTGTATTGGAATTATACCATTTTATAGGCAAATTGTTCAATAATAATCTACACTAAAATATACTGCTACCTTAAACAAGTGGGACTGTTTCACGTCGATAAAACGCGCAAAAACATGCATCAAATTGCACCATTTGCAACATCAAAATGCAAAAAGTTCTTATCGTGGGAGGGGGGACACCCCCCTCCCACACCCTCCCCTCCCCCCTCGCTCGCTCCGCTCGCTCGGGTTCAGTCGCGTTCATGATATTCAGTGAAAAGAATTAATACAAGAAGTGTATTGGAATTATACCATTTTATAGGCAAATTGTTCATTAATAATCTACACTAAAATATACTGCTACCTTAAACAAGTGGGACTGTTTCACGTCGATAAAACGCGCAAAAACATGCATCAAATTGCACCATTTGCAACATCAAAATGCAAAAAGTTCTTATGGTGGGAGGGGGGACACCCCCCTCCCACACCCTCCTCTCCCCCCTCGCTCGCTCCGCTCGCTCGGGTTCAGTCGCGTTCATGATATTCAGTGAAAAGAATTAATACAAGAAGTGTATTGGAATTATACCATTTTATAGGCAAATTGTTCAATAATAATCTACACTAAAATATACTGCTACCTTAAACAAGTGGGACTGTTTCACGTCGATAAAACGCGCAAAAACATGCATCAAATTGCACCATTTGCAACATCAAAATGCAAAAGGTTCTTACTGTGGGAGGGGGACACCCCCCTCCCACACCCTCCCCTATCCCCTCGCTCGCTCCGCTAACCCGGGTCCAGTCGCGTTCATGATATTCAGTGAAAAGAATTAATACAAGAAGTGTATCTAAATTATACCCTTTTATAGGCAAATTGTTCAATAATAATCTACATCAAAATAAACCTCTACCATAAACAAGTGGGACTGTTTCACGTCGATAAAACGCGCAAAAACATGCATCAAATTGCACCATTTACAACATCCAAATGCAAAAAAGTTCTTACCGTGGGAGGGGGGAAACCCCCCTCCCACACCCTCCCCCCCTCGCTCGCTCCGCTCGCTCGGGCTCGGTCGCTTCGCTCCGCTCGCTCGGGCTCGGTCGCTTCGCTCCCTCGCAGACTAACCGCCCCCCCCCCTAAGATGAAATCCTGGCTACGCCGTTGCCATTATCGTTTAGACAGTGGACTCCCGTTTTAACGAAGTCCTTGGGACCGGCAGTTTTCTTTCGTTATATCGAAATTTCGTTATAACGAAACAATAATAAACAATAATAAACGTAGAGTGGATAATTCTGCGGCCTCAATTTTTACTTCGTTGTAACCGCAATTTCCTTATAACCGTGTTCGTTATAACGGGAGTGCACTGTATCACAGGTTGTGTATTCGTTGGCGAATGACCATGAATGGGCAAGAAGCCAAAAGGATATCATCAGAAGTTACAAAGAAACTGGTTAAAAAAAAGACGATGAAAATAACAGTTAAGGGTAGAATGGTTGTACCATCAAATATTACTATTGTTTGCGTGTGTGTGTGTGCGTGTGCGTTTGTTTGTGTATCAGATATAGATACATGTATATTTCTTGTCGTGTTTGCATCTGTGTATATTTTCGGGTGAACGAGCACGTGATTGATGAGTGTGTAATTGTTGTAACCAAATGAGATTTGTTTTTCCAGTAATCTAGTATCTTTGTGACAAGAGTGCTTCCACACGAAATGGGATGAGACCAAATCAATCGTCCTGATCGACCACATCAAAATTGATAGAGTTTTTTTTTCTCTTTTTTTTTCAAGGATTAGGTTCCAGTCAGTGCATTTCATCCTTGAAATGAATTCTACTGAAGTGCTCTTGGAATTATTAAATATCTATAAATCTATCTCTCTCTCTCTCTCTCTCTCTCTCTCTATATATATATATATATGTATATATATGTGTATATATATATATATATATATAATGTGAATAAAGAGTGCAACGTTTCACGGCAGTGTGTGGAGTTCCATGACATTTGCTTCTGCGACAATTGCTTCCACGAAATATCTGCACGCTAAGCCAAACATACCAACAAACATAACCCTAACCCTAATCCTAATCCTAATCCTCACATCAAACTAAGCCTAAAACCTTATCACGACCCTAACCTTAACCCCAAGTCTTTGGAGAAAAGAAGACTGGAGGAATTGTCACAGGGCACTGGTGTGCAGCACGGCTACTGTTGACTGTGTGCATCTGTGGAAAAGTCTAAGATTTATAATGAAAGGGTGTAGCTTCCAGTTTCACGATTGCCATCTTTCATCATCTTGCACCATCGTTGTCATTAACATCATCATCCTTGTCATCATCATCATCATCATCACCATGACGACCCCTAGTACTATAAAGGCCACCATCAATGTTCAGCATACACACGGATATGTATAGTATACAAACAAACACACACCCACACACACACACACACACGCACATACATGTTTATTTACACAATATTCCTCTTGGCTGTATTCTTTCATTTGCTTTGTTGCTATCACCATGCTTTGGTGATCATGTATGTCTTTGCACTGTTTTGTATTACATGCAAACTAAGATGTGAACTGTGACTTTGTTTCTTGACATAATATGCACAAGACTCGTAAAGAATGTAACATTTGACATAATCCAGACAATGAGTTGAAACAAATGGTGGAAAGAAAGAAAGAAAGAAAGAAATAGAGAAAGAAAAAATGGATGAATGAATGAATTAATCAATCAATTGAAGAAGGATAGGTTGACTGAACATAGCACACACAACGATATCAAATGACACATGAAAAACGACATACTCTGCAATATGATTTATTTCATTTTAACATGGCAGGTATAATTTTTAAAGATATATCATCTGTAATTGTTAAAATAAGCAAATAAATCTTTGACAAAAAAAAAGAAAAGAAAAGAGAGGAAAAAAACCAGACCTTTTCACTACTTGGTGTATATATACAATTACTATCTATACAGTAAACAAATCTACATACGTACAATGTATTATAAATTACAGCTTACTCTACATTCAAAACAATATGTTGTGAAAAAACAACAACCACTTTATACTCGTGACATTTTGAGACAGACATCTGTATAGTGCTTCCCAGTACAGACATAAATGTCTGTCTTCATCAAACACATAACCATGGACTTTACCTATGTTCACTGGCTTTCAATGAAACAAAAAATATCCAAGATACTAGAGTTCGGCTGTAAAAAATAGCATTAGCCTCAACTTTGAATGTACATTAAAGATATCAGAAATTACCTCTGTGGTGTTCGTGATAATAATTACTGCTCGGGGCTGAAGTATAGAAACACATATCATATGCATTATCACTAATATTATTATCATATATATATATATCTTTTTTTACACATAATCAAATGCAACTAGAAAAAGCTTGAAAAGAAATCCTCAAATTGGCACTTCTAATTTAGGCTTGCAAATAGCAGTGATGTCAGTATTTCATGACAAACGGAGTTAATACAACCACGGTTCAAGCATAATCTTCGATTCAAATGCAACATTTGGGCTACTTTTCCATGCCGACAAGTTACAGATGGTGTCATTAAAAAGCAAAGGGGGAAAAATTGTGAAGTGCTTTAATTCTCGGTCGTAAAAAAAAATATTTTACTGGCAGAAGAGTCAACACTTCATTACCCTCTTTTTTATCAAAGCAAAAGCAAACACGCTTCCGATATTATTAGAATAATTTGCCCCCTCTCAAGTGCGTTCATCCATCTATTACATCTGCTTCTCCCACTGGCATAAACTAACAGCAGCACGACGAGAACACTTTAGTCCTGATGTACTTAACAATATTCTGATGATAACTATGTCTACATGCAATTTCTTCCTTTCGCAAATATCATATGTTTCAGCAAATACTGTTAGAAAGTAATATCTCACATGAGATTTCCCCTTCATTTGTCATAATTACGCACTTCCACAATGATTTGTTCCTTTGGAGATAAAATTGCAAATGCTTCATTTTGTTGTTGTTGTTGTTGCTGTAAATTTCATTGCCAAGTGACTCACATAGACTAGAGCTCTTAATTTCAAGATCATGCCAATGTAAACTCTGCAGCTCATGGCTTTACAGGCCTACCATGATTTTTTGCTATGAAAAAAGAAGGTTTCGCAACATCTGCAGCATTCCTGGCAAAGGAGGAAAGGATAACTGGTAAGTGTAATTCAACCCCTTTGATCAACTACATTACGTCACGTACATCATTCTGTATATAGTTGCCACCAACAGGAAAAAAACAACAACCCCAAAACAGCAATCACACAGTAATTCATACCTATGGGCCACAAAATAATGTGTGTTTCATCAAAGGAACAAAATTTGATTTAATAAAAGATGAACAAAAAATAAAAGAATAAAAACAAATAACCTGAGGATTATGAGCCCAAGACCCAAGGTCCATTTTTCTGTTTACACAAAATGTCATCATTCTCAATGGATGAAAAACGACCTTTGTCTACGAGCCTGCACTGTTGTGCTGAATCACTGTAAAGCGCGCTCTATTGTCTAAAATTTGGATCAATTTCCTCAATTCCTTTCCTTATAGTACACATGTTTAATATGGGGGCTAACATCGTGTTTATATGTGCTGATTTTCAGATGTGGCAGTACAATTGCGGGTAATTAGGGTCGCATGACTTGATCTATCCAATTTCCAAACAATCATATCGGCTGGCATAATTCATAATCATGCGGAATTGTACTCAACTTGCATCCCACTACAATTCTCTATAGACTGAATTAGAAAAATGACTGGTTCTGCTACCGCGAGTGAAATTAACCTGAATAATGCACAATGACTGAGTTTCCTACCACGGTTCATAGAGCCAATTAGACAATCTTTTTGTGCCATCTCATTAAAAAAAAAAGAATCAATACAAGAAATATCTGTTGGACTGCCTCAGTGAAGCTGGGCTGGGGCTATTGGGGAAAAACGGTGTCCAATAATCATAATCACTGATTCAATTATTCAGTCGAGATACACATTGTATATCCTAATACACTAGAGAATTTGTAAAGAAGATTTCATGCATCACAAAAGGACAAAGCTGCAGCTGTGAATGTAGGTTTACATACCATGTACAATAATATACTAGGGGGCATTATTTTGCTTGTACAACACATGTGTTTTAGTTTTTTTTTTCCCCTACTGGGACGGTAGTGCATAACCAACTCGCCTTTCTAATTTGGTCGGCTGATACATTTGACGAGCCATCAAAGAAATATGAATTATTAAGATAAAATACAGGGAATAATTTGCATATTTTTGGCTGAACTTGTTTGACAAGACTTTGGATGATCGCTGATGAACCTGGTATCAACAATAGCAACAAGACAATAAAACGGCAGCAGTTGGTATAAGCATTATTACATCTCACAATTTCACCATCATTGCTGAGTAAAGAGAGGTGGGGGTGGGGTGCATTAAACTTGGAAATTGCCAGAAGTCGAAAGCTTTGGGAAAACCAATATGAATGACCGATAACAGACTCTTCTCACATCTACATAAAACTTTCAGACTCGAGCACCTTAACTCTGGACCCCTCCCCCATATGAGCCATGATATTGCAGAAATATTGTCTTTCCAGCATCACAAATGCGAGCACTCCACTTTTAATATCAATATTCATTGTTTAGTACCCAGACCAGTTTATGGCACCATCATCAATTATGGCACCATCATCAATTATTTATGGCAGGGCTTTAAAAAAGGACGCACCACCCCACTCCAAAGGCTCGAATAAGTATTGAAAGCAGGCAATGGATGTAAATGCCCTTGTTGCCATGGCAACAAACAAAAGTAAATCTTCTTAAGACAAGAATATGATGCACCGACACATCTCATCATGGAGATTGACCACGAGTTTTGGGTGGGACAAAAATCGTGGCGTGGAAATTTGGATGAAACACCCGCCAATTAGTAATGTCAAGTTTTTGATTGACACAGCTTTTCTTTTTTTCATCCAAATGAATAGCTACTAAAAGGAACATAATCATTCTTTCATTACTTTTACCTACAGCATTTGGAATTGCATCATCAACAGACACTTGATCTTTGTTTTGAATCGGTTTTTGTCCCCTTTTGCAACTCGGATATAATCCCATTATGCATTAGTTACTGGACAACATCTGACATTCCACATAATGAACTAATACACAATGAAGACATTAAAAAAAAAAAAAAGTGCTCTTGAATGGAGGTTGGATACGCATTACCCTGGTGCAATCTACAATGTCATGCTGATTCCCATTCTTTGCAAAAGATAAATTATTGTATCACTTGCAAACAATAGAGATCATTCTTTTCTCTGTCTATTGCCCACAACACCAAAATGTCACATATTTGCAAATCCAAATTTCATAGACTTCATTTTTCACACAATTGTCTGCGCTCACCAATAAAATTTGAAAGTCCACATAGAGATGATTTCAGTCGTCTACTTTGCACGTCAAATTCTACGAAACAAATACAATTACTTCTCTTCTATTTCATACGTTTTAACTACTTTTTAACTACCAACGATAAAAATGTGAAGAAACTGTGTGGAGAAGATTTCTGTCAGAATATATACACCTAGAGTTCCTCCATTCTTTTATTCATTTCTTCCTAGATATTTTTTTTTTCTGTGAGTGTAATATTTATATATCAGGTTAATCCAGTTAACCAGTAGTCATTCAGAATTCATTAGATATACATGTACATAACTTGAGAATTCACTCACACCGTGTGATACGTAGTAGCTAAGAGTACCACAGATATTATTATACACGTTGTTCCCTGCAACTGTTAAAAAACAGAAATGAAGTGAACGGCAGCAACGCACCAAGCACCTTCGTTGCACAGGCATACACCGATTCCAAAAGATTTAAAGATACAAACAAACAAGCAAGATCCCTGACGCTTCTTAATTAAGACAATGGGAATTATGTACGACATACGCTCGTACAGGCGTATGATCATCCAAACTGTAGTTTTTTGCTCTTTTACATAGACTGACACGGATGTCTTGAAATAAACTGCAAATCAATGCATGTCACCAAATTCCATACATTCTTACCATACCACACTGGCCTTCATTCAAGACTGCTGAACTGTTTTTTTTTTTTTCCTCTGAGAGTTACCTGGCACACATCAGTCACTAGTTTTTGAGAGGGAAATTACCAAAATTGCTCATGAATACCCAACAGAGTTGTTATCAAGCAATTTACGTAGAAAGCAGCAAATGAGAGACATAGCAGCCCTTTAAACTTTAATGACACGGTAGCCATATTTCCTCCACAACCCTTTCCCCCTAGTCCTACAGCTAAGAACAGTGCCGACACTCACTACTTTTTAATTAAAGAGACTGAAAAAAAAAAACAGGGGTCCACTAGAATTAACTGAGTCTCCATGGGTGGGGTGGGGCTGCAGGCAAACTGGGCATTTCATCTCTCTTTCTGGCTCTAATTTACTCATTTTTATCCTTTACTCTCATTTTCATAACTATTTTGAATACTTAAAATGGAATCAGCCAGGTGCTAGTCAGTCACTTTAAGTACCTGCGTTGCCCTTTCGGCATTTTTAGCATATTAAAAATACAAATAAATTTCTATTTTATGTGATGACAAAGAAAAGAATAGAGGCATTAATGGAGATGCAGTTACAAGCATTTCATCTAAAAGATTTTTTTATTTTATTTTTTTTTTCTGGACAGGGTAACTTAGACGTGAGTTTGTACGACATGAAAAACATACATAATATTTGTCATCGTGACTAACTTTATATTTGTGTATGTGTATGCATTATATTCACACATACATACCCTCACATTCATTCATTCATTCAAACCGCTACAATTTGTGCAATGTGGGAACTACTTTCATTATACAGAACATTATGTACTTGCGCCATTTCTCAGTTACGATCTGCCATTTTGTGTGTGTCAAACATCATCGACTCTGATACTGTCAGCAACTTCAATACTGTCATAAAAAAAATATGAGAACTGGAGCGAATAAATAAATGGGGACCAGTACTAGTTTTCACTGGTGTTATCCTTGAGTCTAACACTGAGATCTGCGAATGGCATATACTAATCATTATTTTTTTCAAGGTCGTTTTACCCAATTTTACTTGGGTGGATGCCTGTTGTCTTACTTGCAGTCACGAGGCAGCTAGAAATCTTGGACCGAGTACAATTTATTGTCTGATGATGAGGTATGGGTACGTCATTTAAAACACATCTTGCAGTTTCCAAAGTCTGAAAACCCAACTGAAATATTAAGCGGGTGGGGGAAGAAAGCAATACACCCTCCTCCTCTTCCTCCCCCTCCTTTACACAATTCAAATGCTACCGGTTACCATGGTTGCAAGCCAAAACAAGAGGAAGAAGATAATACACAATGGCTGTGTATTATTAACGCACACTAGAACTATCTGTACGACTGCTCGTCTCAAGGTCTGAATCCAGGTTCAGTGCTCGTTGCAAATGATCCTCGCAAATTTCCGCGACGCACGAACGATTGCCTAGACCTTCGCAGCAAGAGAGTAGCTCATGAACATTTCACTGGCTGTCAAAGCTCATAGAAGTATGATTGGCTAGTACAAGCCTTGTACATCTTATTTCTTTTTTTCCCCCCACAACCTTTTGTGGTTTACCGACACATTTGCCCTAAAACGCCAACGACATGTATCATGTTCCCATGGCAACCACATCCCTGTCACAAATAATGCATTCATATATGGAAGTAAGCCTTGCATCAATCTAAAAAACAACACTGATATGGCACTGAAAATGTTTACCTATTTCTTCATTATTTATCTATTAATTTACTCTTCATACATGTATAATATCTCTCTCTTTATCTAGTCATTGCTTTTTTTTAAAATAGGTGCTTTTCACACACTCATCCAATTGTCCATTTTTCTTTGTGTGTTTTTTTTTTGTGGAATGACAGTATTGTTTCAAACAGTTGGAAAATAACGCTATGGAGATTCTGGCAGCAGCTTAGAAGAAAAGTTGGAACAATGAAGCTCTGAACATGTGGCATTCCTCAGGGATTTAAAAAGACGGTATTTAATACAGTTGCTGTCCTACTGTGATACGTACGCTGGCAAATGCCATATCAATAAATTACAACATGATGGAGAATCAAATCAAAACTGCTCCTGTATCTAATTTTCAATTGATTGATGGACTAAGCTTAAGAATGAATATATGGGCATACTTGTATAAATGCGATGATATGCATACAGTTGTACTTACATTATGTTGGTACATTTATTATAATAAGAGTCGGTAATAAATAATGACACTTGATATGAGAACCAAAGTTCTATCTTGCTGGACCGAGTACAAAGAAAATAAAAAGGGAAAAGAATGGCATTTCATTACGTAATCAATTCAGCTTTATCATAAAAACGTCTTTAATGTTGGTCTTATGTGGCGCTATGTGGAGGTCTACCTGTTTCCATAAAGAATCTCACAATTTTCATATACAATGTACTTTCTACAGGAGCCAGCCACTACGTTACAGTACGCCTAATAATGTCCATCCAACAGACACGCTCAGAGAGGCTTACAGACCAAAGGGGGAATTGAATCAGATACAACCTTACGTCTTCCCTCCCCTTCCCCCCGGTCGCAATGTCATCGCAGATTGTGTTCCTGAGAAGAAATCGAGACCCACTACTACCATTCCACAATCAGTTTTATACAGCAACTTCACGACAACCACAAATGCACTGAGCGTTCATTACATATTGACAAGACCAAGAATATCGGACTCGTGGATTATCGTACAATGTGGAATCTTTTGTGTACTTTCTGCAACACAATTAACAACATGGCACTAAATGCACACATCTTGCTGCCTCCATTTTGTACAAGGAGATTTATATTGTTATTAGTAGCGTGCCGACAATCAGCAACATTAAAAAATGGTGATAGAGGTTTCACTGGACTGAACACGGTAAAAATTGTTGCGCAAAAAAACAACAACAACAATTCCACTCACAGAAGCGGCAGAGGGTTACAAGTTTGGTGTTTTGGAATGACAGTTTTTTTGTGCATCAAAGCCTTGACTATGCTCCTATTTCAAACAATTGTCTAAGATGCATGGGACTAAAAACAATAATGTAGGTTCTCCTTCTTGGGACAGCGTTACAAGTTAGCAATGATGGAATGAGATTCTCCAGAGGAGTATCACTTTTCAAGTGGGATTTTGAAGTAGATGAAAGTTTTTTTTTAGGAAGATTTAGCAAATTTTGACTGTTGTAATTTCACTTGTCAGGTACGGTATCTCACATGGTATAATGGACCAGAATGTTCAGTACCCATACTTCTTTGTACTTGCTACTTGCACATACAGACAGACAGACAAAATCATGGCTTTGGGAAATTGAGCTACAGTCAAGCATGGTGCTATGTAATAATTGTTACTTCTCTTTAATAATAATGGGGTACACAAACAAAGGAATTAGCAAAACGCAGACACTATTGCTCTTCCAACAATAAGAACAAAATGCCAGAAAAAAAACAAAGATATTAAGCAACAACAAAAAAATGCATTAAATGTGTTTCGTCTCATCAAAACAGACTGCTATTGCAATTTTCTCTGACATAACGATAAACAATGACAGAACAAATGGAAAAAGAGCGTGCAAAGTGGAATAACATTTTGAAGCAAAAACGCAAAAAACAAACAAAAACGGGCTACAAAGTTTGGCATGAGGCCACGTGAGGTTGTCTACTGCTTTGTCTTTTTTCTTTCTTCTCCACATAAAATCGGGCTCGGGCATGTGACAAGACAATCCGCGGCATCATGCAAGGTGGGCTGACTTTGGGCTTCGGATCCCCGGGGGTCAAAGGTATCACTGGCATGCAAGAATCGAAAACGGGAGGCAAGCGAGAAGCAAAAACAAAACAAACGAAAAGGCGTGGTTAGAGAAACTGACACGATGATGCATCCAATAACCTAGGTTGAATATCTTACAAAACATGCAAGTAAATCAAAATGCTAACAAAATTGCAGTGCATTGGTTAAAGATGAGTGGGTTGTGGAATGGTGTAAGAAGTCTCTCTCTTAAATCATGCCCCTATAAAATACCAAACAAATCTACGAGGAAATCGGACAGAAATTAATCCATTTTGGAATGAACTCACAAGCCATGTGGTGGCCATGTAGTCCTAGTTCATTCATGGTTGTATGGGCAGTAAATTCACGAATGCTTGTCACTGCCATTGCAAAGTTTTCAGAAGATGCCGAATACACTTTTAAAAGAATATGAAAATTAAAAACCTGTAAAAAAATACACCATACCTTTCCCTTCTCATTGTCAAAGATATCAAAAGATTTCCCTTCAAAGTGACACTGTTGTCATAGGACTATTATGCCCCCCCCCCCCCCCCCCAGATGAAATTTGGGGCACATCGATAATGGCAGCACAAGAGAGATGTCTTTCTTTAGAAATGACAACACCAAGAACTTTGCATTCGGGCTGGTCACTTCAGACTCACCTCTGACCTCATTCTTTACACTTATTAAAGGGAATGTGCAATGTCCAGTTTTTGGACTGGATGGTCATTACCTAAAGAAATGAAGTTTTGCCTCAAATCTACTACAATCTGCACTGATATGTTGTTTTGGATATGGACTCACATATCACTGCAGGAGGTAATGAACTAGACTTGCATAATTTACCTGTGCAAATCCAACAATTTCTGACAAACTTGTCAGAGACAATGGGAAATCTCCAAAAATTGACCGGACTGTGAATGCTCAGGCTGTTATGTACACATCCAATCAAACTACTTAACTTGACTTTTTTTTTTTTGGGGGGGGGGGGGAAGGCTTGTATTCATTAAAGGGATACCAAATTCTTAAATGATTTCAAGACATGGAAAAGTTATGTTGGTCACAATTTCCCTGAACATCTTGGTTCCATTGCTTATATTTTACATTGTAAAAATAAAATGATAAACAATGAAAAAGTTGTGATATGTGTTTGTTCTTGAGATCTCAACTGGGTTCCCTTCCCCTAAATCCACAGACAACCTCCAAGTTGTCGCAGTTTGGTAGTTTGATTGCAAAACCTGCTAGACCAGTAGTTTCCACGGGAGAAAACTGGCATATACTGGTCATGGACTTTCAAATTCACTTTGTGATGAAATACAAGACAACTGTTCTGTCACTACAATTGTGATATCTTACTAACATATCAACATCAGAGCCAAAATGCTTGCAAATGTCCAGGTACACTCTTTTGATTGTATAAAAGCAAGGATCCTAGATTAGGCTTGCAAGTTTTTGAGCTAAAATCTGTTTTTCCCTCTTTCCATGGAGCATACCAATTACACATAATCATCTTCCCAGCTAGAAAACTGACTCAAAGTGTTCGAGATGAAATGGGAGCAGACATCTTATTTAATCACAGTTATTCTGATTATGCTCATGTGTACTACCAGAAGAAAACTTCCCACTGTGATCTCCTTTTCCAATGTCATATTGGAAATTGACCAGGTGCACAATGATATAGTTGATGTTTGTACAACTACAATAGTATTCAAACGGAAGTTACCCGGATGTTTTGATGCCCTTTCATTTTTTCCCACAGCTTCTTCTTTAGCGTGCCTTCACCACTTCCGGAACTTTCAGTCCGTTCCGACGCTTGCTTTCCGGAGCTCCCGCCCGTGAGCGTAATGTTCGGCAGACTGGGGCGGTGCTTGCTGCTCGGGACCTTGGTGGCCGTGAGCACGGTGCCGGGCCGCCGCTTCGGCGACACCTCCTTGTCCTTGCCCTTCGATTCGAAGTAGATGTCGGGTTGGTCTGTGCTGTTCTCTTCCTCATCACTCTCAAAGGAAATGATGCGGGCAGGCGACTTGGGTGGCTTCATGGTATCCTTTGGCAGCACCTTATCCTCGTCGGAGACCTGTCGTACCGTGTCCATTATCTTGTGCCGGTTCTCACCTGGCATGTTGGTGATGATGTCGGTGAGAAGTGAGCTGTCGCTGCTGAGGAACTCCGTCTCCTGGTACGTCTTGCTCTTGGTCAGCGTGCCCTTGCGCTGCTTGTTCACGCCCTCCGGCGCCCTGTGGTTATTGCTGTTGTTGACCTGGCGCGAGAAGTCGCCGTTGGTCATGCCCGGGCGCGGCTCGCCGTTCAGTAGGCCCTCCTCCTCCCCCGAGATGCGCTGGAGACTGCTGTTGGAGCCGCGGCTGGAGGGGCTGCTGCTCTCGCGTCGCGTGACGGCCGGCGAGTGCTGGGGGCTGTAGGCAGGGGGGCCGTAGAGGAAGCCGTGCTCCGGATGGAGGTGCTGCCCCAAGATGGCTACCGTCGGTGTCTCTGGCGAGTCGGATGGAATGTCGTCAAAGTATTCCATGTCCTCCATGCTGCAAGCATGGTCATACCATTCCTGCATTTCAACAGAATGAAAAAAGAATTACACTAAACGTCTGATGGCATTCCACAAGGCATATCGGTTCATTTGAAATATCATATGCCATACACAGTATACTCGTTGCTGTGAATTTGTGAATGTGTTAACCAATCTAGTGCATAAGATGTCATAGGAATGAAAATGTATTGGGTTCTAAGAGGGTAAACGGACAATAGCATATCACAATCTCCACACTTTGGGAGTGATTATGCAATTATTAAGCAGACATTCAAATATAGTGCATTGTGAGGTAATTATGCATTATCAATACACAATCTAATCCCCAAAGCAAGTGAGAGTGACGGAGCCTTGCATTTTCACCTTTGCTTGTGCAATCTTTTCCATCCACTGTCCAACGGTGTACCTCTCCGGCTGAGCGACGAACCCGTACATTGCACAATTGTAGTCATCCACACACAGCACGGCAAAACCACCTGGCACACCAGACAGAAAAAAAAACAGGAATGAAAAGTTTTTGTTTTTGTTTTTGTTTTTTAAAGAAAAAGTGAATGGTATGACCTCCACATAGAGTGCATGACTTTGCATTTAGATGATGATCTTCACTGCATATCAACTTCTTTCTCTCTTTAAGGTCACTCAGATGTGATATCAAATTCAAAGAAAATTCAATCGTACAGGAACATGGAGAAAAGAGTCAAGAAAAGAAGGTCCTGATATTTAATCCTCCAGAAGTGCAACCACCACAGAAGGTACACCTCTCACTGCCGTCCTTGAGTTCAACGACCTCCAGCTGGTCCAACCTCATCAATATTAATCGAAAGGTTTCTCTCCCCCCTCCACCATCCCTCTTCATCCCCATCCAATCCTCTATAAGTTCTTCCCACCAGAGGAGGCACACTATACAAATAATGACTGCTTATGAGGGCACAGTTAAAATTATGGGCCCAAGGTGATGTGAAAACCGTAACTATGCCCGAAGCGAAGCTGAGGGCATGGTTACGGTTTTCACATCACCGAGGGCCCATAATTTTAACTGTGACCCGAATGTCAAGCAGTTATTATTTGTTTTATATACCGAAAATATAGATTCCGAAAAATAGATACCGAAAATATAGATTCTAGTCTCTTTTACAGCACTCGTAATCAATGCTGATCGACAGCGCGGCGGTCGTATCACTGGTGCGTACAGTGATGTGTACAGTTGTACGTTACGTGCACTACGGGGAAGCCGGGTTGCGATTGTCTCCAAACCAGTCCGCTAGTCTCTTTTACAGCACGCTGATTGAATGCGCGGCGGTCGTATCATTGGTGCGTACATATGAGCGATCTACGTGTACGGGGTCGCGACTGTCTGTAAAACCTATTTATTAACTGTGCCCGGGCCCCGGTCACAGTAACTCAAAAATAGGGCACAGTTATTTTCCTGACTCCCCTTTTAACCAATCAGATGAGAGGATTCTAGAAATGAGGTATATAATACTCACTGCTGTCTTTGAGTTTAACTATGTCTAGCTGTTCCATCCTCCTCAATGTGAACTTGAACAGTCTCTACACCCCCTCCTTAAATACCATCACTGGAGGAGGCATAATACTCATTGCCAACCTTAAGTTCAACGACCTCCCGTTGGACCATCCTCATCAGTATGAACTTTAAAGGCCTCTCCCCCTCCACCATCCCCCTTTACCCCCATCACCTTCCTCCTTAAATGCTACCACCGGAGGAGTCACAATACTCACTGCCGTCCTTGAGTTCGACGACCTCCAGCTGGTCCACCCTCATCGGGGAGCGGACGATGCGGTACTTCTCGCTGGCCTCCTTGGCGGTTGTCCGGCTGGGCTTGGCCAGGACCAGGGCGTCGGTGAACAGGAAGGCGTAGAGGGTCGTCTGAGGAGAGAGAATGCAACAATGCAGGTTGTTGGCAGAAGATTCTTGGACTGACAAGACTTGATTGATAAAGGTCTAGAGATACATTGTAGATCATAGGTACATGGATATAATTCATGGCTAGATAGAAAGATAGCTAGATAGACAGATAGATGAATAGAGAGATGAATAAACAGATAAACAGATACTTTAACAGAGAGATAGATCTGATTGAAAAATGAATGGATGATGATATGCTATTGAAATATATAGGGAAATGCAGATATATAGACATATGGATAGAAAGATAGTTAGATAGATGTAGGCAAAGACAGGTGAGTATTTTAATAGAAAAATAAGGAAAAATATATCACAAGTAGGTAGAAAGATAGAATGGCATACTGTAAAACCAGAAATTTTCCTGTGCATGAAACTTTTGCGAACTTAACGAGGAGCCGAGATTCGCAAAAGTAAAATGCACCAGAAATGTTTTTGTCTACACCATGCATTGTATGTTGTAATCTAAATTATGCTGATATATGTAAATTCAAATGGACTGGAAAAAAAAAAATCCCCAATAATAAAATGTGAGAAGAAGAAACTAGTCTAGTCTAGTCTATACAGACCCTGCCTGTGCCCTTTTCTTGAAGCCTGAGAGGACCCTCCATCAGCAACCATCGCGGGTGGATGGGGGCAGCATTGGGCATCGGACTCCTGACGTCGAAGACTGAGTGCGCCTCTGCCAACTAAGGTGGAAGCAAGCCAAGATCAAAAGAGGAAAAATGGGTCATTAATGCAAGGGGCAGGTGCAAAGACTCCAATTCAAGACTACTGGGAGTTGTTTACAAATTTGGACAAACGTCCTGAACCTTACACTCAAAAGAAAAAAAGGATACAGAAACAATAACAACAAAATCATTGCAATCACTTACGCATTCCCAAAAGATGGCCTGTAATGTGCAGGACTGCATATTGACACACCTGTCCAGTTGTTTACAGAATTTACATGATTGTCAAGTTGGGGAGAATATTTGGGGGGGGGGGAAGGGGTGAGAAATTATTCAGATACCAGTAGAATGTAAGAGAGTTTGGAGAGTAAATATGAAAATAACACATTAAGACAGTAAGAGATTTTTATGCATCAATAATACTGTCTCTCCCTTGTCAGGCAGCTGGATGCCTGGGACAGTCTTAAGAGGTGCAAAGCTAACCATACAGCCTATACTTGTGTTTCTGGTAGGACGCCCCCTTCAGATTTGATCTTTGCAGATTGGAAGCAACATTTTTGCTGCACATCACCTGCCCAAAACAGATCCTTAGACTTATGTGTGACAAATTGTGCTACATCAAATAACTGAATAGGATAGGGAAAAAAACACAGAATATGGACATCATTTCTCACCCTGTTCAGCTCCTCGCAACCGGCGGGTGCGTTGGAGACCTCGTAACCCTCCAAGATGGCCGCCACTCTCTCCATCTTTTTCCTCTCCTGCTCCTTCTTGATTTCGTGGTTGACGTGGGACACGAACTTGACGATGCCGTCAAACTGGAACAAAGAAAAGGGGGGGGGGTTGGTCAAAAAATTACAAATAGATCAAGTTTCAGACTTTTGACAAACAGAGAAAACAATTATGACTGATTAATTTTTCAGGTTGAATTTCTATTTCATTTCCATTTTTTCACTTCCCACTTTTTATCACTACTCTAATGAAGCATTAGACTTTTGTGATACACTATGAAGTGTTGAAAATAAAGCTCAATGCCTGAATAAAAATAATCTACTCCTACACTGAAAAATACTTTTGATGGTGGCTGCAAGTAAGTCTGAACAGTTTGAAATGAGGGAGTTCAAATTTTTGATGTTGTCTATATCATAGTGAATACTGATGCTCCATTTGATTTCACTGACACACAGTTAATGGATTTCACAACTTCTCAACAGCTCAAACTTGGCCCTCGCACCCACAACCGTTATGGTGACTGTGCTTTCTCTGTCTGCGCCCCCTTCTTTGGAACAACCTCCCTACTCGTATTTAGTCCCCACCTCCATTGACATTTTCAAAAAGAAACTTAAAACCCATTTATTTCATGGAGAGAAATGATGATTATGTATTGTTGATTATTTGTATTGTAGTTGATTTATATGTGTGTGTGTGTTTTTTTTTTGATAATTGTAAAGCGCTTCAAAACAAGTTTGTATTAAGCGTTAAATAAATCTTTCATATTATTATTATATATACAGAAGTCAACCTTTTGATTGAATTCTCACTCAATTAAAGACATGAATTTAGATATGACACAAATACAATGCTAGTTCATCTTTGTCGGTATCCACTGTCTTTACTTTCCATTAGGCTAATAACTCGAAGCTTTTGGAACCCTGCCAAGCAATTTTGAGACCTTGACAATCGGACTGCTCACTCACCGTGTCCTTGAGGGCGGCCTTCGCCACTTCGTCCTCGCAATTCTTGTACACCCTCTCCACCATCAGGTGGTATTTGGTAATCTTCTGCATGGGGTACACTAGGAGGTCGTTGAGGCCACGCAGCTTCAGCTGGCGAGACATCGTGTGCTGCTCGCACCACTGGGTAGTGGGAAGTGGAAGAGAAGGCAAACAATTGTTTTTTGTGTGTGTGTCTTTTACAGAACTGGTTAATAAAAACCAGGAGGAGGTTGAATTCAAGAGCTCCTAAAGATCCCCCCTTACTTCCAAGCTGGTAGACATCATCTCCAATATAGTTTTTGACATTTCTGCAAATGGCCCAAGTTAACAGTTCAATACAAACTTGGTACAATTTGAATGGTTGATTTATTCATTTTGATAATGTGTTCTTGTATGCTCTATGAATATTTGGGACATTTTCTTACCCCTTCCCTACCCCTACATCTCATTGTATGAAGAGCCTCAATCATCTAGAGGGGAATTCCAAGACATGTCAAAATTGAGATCAATCAATCAATCAATCAATCAATCAATCAATCAATCAATCAATCAATCAATCAATCAATCAATCAATCAATCAATCAATCAATCAATCAATCAATCAATCAATCAATCAATCAATCAATCAATCAATCAATCAATCAATCAATCAATCAATCAATCAATCAACCAACCAACCAACCAACCAACCAACCAACCAACCAACCAACCAACCAACCAACCAACCAACCAACCAACCAATCAATTCAATCAATCAATTCAATCAATCTATCAATCAATATTTCTATCTATCTATCTATCTATCTATCTATCTATCTATCTATCTATCTATCTATCTTGCCAGCTTTGCATGTGATCCAAATTGCTCTGATAATATGGCAAGACAGTTCTCCTGTATACTACCATATTACTGCCATAAATGGATCAACTGACAGACCAGCTGCTCTCTTACCTCAAAGAAAGCACGGAGTATATCATTTTCCTTCGTCTTCTCCCTGACGTATTCTAGACAGCTCTCCTCCTCTACGCAAAACTTGAAGTATGCCGTGAAGTGGTCTGAAAACTGCAGTAAAAGCACAATACAAAAAATAAAACACAAAATCAATTAAGAATGGTTGGTACCAGTCAGAGTCAGAGTAGAAAAATATAAACCCAAAGACAGAGAGAAGAGAGAAGGTATGAGAGAGAGAGAGAGAAAGAGAGAGAGAGAGAGAGAGATGATCTAGGCATATGAATACCCCAGGTTTATCAGAGTGTAATCTTCTTGTTGTGGTAAGAGAAGAATTCAAACCAAACAGCAACATGAATAAATCTCATGAGATTTAGCAGATTATTCTTTTGAAGTCTTTCTCCTTCTCCAAAATGCCACTTCAAAAAACAAAAATTAAAAACATACTCTTGAATATCTACACAAAAAACCCATTTTTTTTTAAGCCGGCATGCATGTTGATGTGAATAGTGACATATTTAAAATTTTCTCGTGATTGAGTACACATCCCCCAAGGATGCATCTCATATAACTTACATCTTGAAAGCATTTTTGGTTAAGTGGTAGCCCAGTCCAGATAAACAACACAAAGGTAAAATTTCCACCTGTCATTTTCACATGCTTCAGCATCCATCATGGGATTGCCCTATTTTGTGTGTCCAAACAATGCCTTCTATTTCACGGCTTACAAGAATCACTACATCCAGCTTTGAAAACATTGTTTCCTAGCTAAACCACAAAAACAACTGAACTACATGTATCTACAAATCAGTTGGTTCTACATCAATTGACAACAGAGGGCGCACTTTCAGATCAGCATTATATCACACAGTACAGGACTTGCTGTCAAGTACGCAGTGTACTTTATAGTGCTTGTAAGTCATGGCAAGATTTAATTCTGGCTACCATGAGCAAGCCTTTGTAAAGTGTTGAATGAATGTCTGCCTTCAAATAGATCGCTGAGATGCAACATAGAGGGCGGCATTTGACTTTGTTTAGAGTAAAAATCTTCCACTGAATATAAGCCTGTATATGATTTGACACTGGGCTAGCTCTGAAGGGGTAACTGCTCACAAAGATTATTGTTGACAATGATGAACATGCAACAGGGCTAATATACCAGGGCTGCCAACACTCCAACATCAGCAACGTTTAGGTGGTTCAAAGGAGCAATCGGGAATCCCTTGTATGTTTCACTAACCTCAATACTAGGAAAACTTAATTCCCAGAATTGGGTGGGCTTACAGTGTATGTTAAATTTTTGTTGGGATATGAAGTTGTATTGAGTTTTTGCGAGCAGCCACCGGCAGAATCAGGGAAATTTGGCAACCCTTGTATATGCCATAATAACACTCAGCAAAACTTATTTTTCACAAATAGGGACTTCCCGACAATTTTGCGAACATTTCAATTAGTGATCAGGGAGGACAGTAACAAAGTGAGAAATATATGTGTACATGTCACAGTCATGACAATATCAGTGTTGATATTTTTGTGTGTTGTTAAATTCACAAATATTCGTGAAATTTGCAAAAAACAAAATCCTTGGGAAATATATGGCGTATGCAATAATTTGCAAAGTTCTTCTATATATATGTACAGCGGTGCAGCAGTATCAATGAAACTGTGTCATCACCAAATCTGCAAATCTGCCTCTCTCCTCCCCCAACAAAAAAAAACATTACAGAGCAAGGACAACTCACCCCCTCAAAGGCGACCGCGATGTCGTGGGCGTTCAAGGGCTTGCCGCTGGTCCTGGCCTTGTCCACGATCCCTTTGAGGTTGTCCTTCCAGAAACTAGTGTGTGCTGTCTCCAGGTCTGTTATATTGCTAAAAATCTTCTCCGTCTCAATCTGCCATGCACACACATGCACAAAAGAGAAGCAAAATAATAGGAGGGATGTTTATATTCACCGAGTAAAAGATTCAACAAAGGTGCTTAATCTTTGCAGTAGATAGTTAATCAGAATGAAAGGAGATTTTATTTTTCTTTCCCAAAGCGATTGTAACCATACAGCTGATAGCAACTGCTACAGATTATCCAATCATCCTAAATATTTTCAGACTCATCAATCACAACTTTTTCATGATTGTCTCATGATACAAATGCTCTTGACTGCTGTTTGGTAAAAGTTTTGAGTTTAGCTTTCAGGAGATAAATTTCAATGCACCATAGGGGCAGAAATGGAGAAAAGCAAAATATGAATTGGCCGAGAAAAATCTTTAAAATGACAAAAAAAAAACAGAACAAATGAAATAAAACACTTCTTTAATTCATTCTTATGCAAAGAATTTCAAACATCAGATGCAGATATGACGAGGGTGACTCCTCTGGAGAGGACCACAACATTACATTCATTGTTGTTGATCAAAAACATTTATTTCCTTCTATCCCAGAAAAGAGATAGATCCATGTGACCTCTTTGTGGGGTTTATGACATGCATACAGCTGGATGTACACTATCTTCAATGGGGCAGTCTGCCACGTACCTCATTTAGTATAGCTTCCACTTGTAGATTGAAGAGACAGCACATGTACAGCTGGGGGAAACAAACAAAAAATAAGGAAAACATAATTATCAAACTTGGAATTTTATCAACACAGTTGCTTACGCATTCAACTTGAGCATAAGATATTCATATTTAAAGGTAATTTCAGATAGGCCTACAGGCAAGAGATGAGTCTAATGGCACCAAAAACTTGTAATACCACCACATAATTAGCTGATCCTATCCCATCTATCAAATTTGAACCTTACAAACTTGTAGCACATGACCTTGGCTGAAGATTACATACAAAAAACAAAACAAAAACACAGCGCACCCACTGTAGACAATTTTTGTACTGTTTACGAAAAGAAAATCTGTGACAGATGTACAGATGATAAAAATCAAATCAAATGCTGCATTTCCATTGCTGGAAATCAAGCTGTGTTTTAATTGAATGTTTTGAGAACGGATTCAACCCTTTTATGAAATATCAATATTGATGGGGCTCAGATTTGTTCAATGTAATTTTTGTGTCCCCACTAAGGAAATTCTACAATTCATTTTCAAGTGAAAGAGCCAGGACATGATTGACAATGGCAATCAAGGTCTCCTTTCACCATCAGTGTACAGGAGGGCGAAAGGTCAGAGGTCAGAGGTCGACACTCACGTCTATGATGACCCGGATCTGCTTGATGTACTTAGCCTCCGTGGCCAGGAGTTCCCAGATGCCTTCTTGGAGCTCCTTCTCCTTCTTGGACATTGCCTGCTGGATGTCCACGTCGATCAGGTCCTTCCACGAGTTCTCCTACGAGCGAGTCATAGAGAGGAGGGGTCATTGGGGCAGGGGTCACAGCTCAGAGGGTCATGGGTTAGAGGAACATGAGGGAAGGTCACTAAGAGAGCACAGCAACCCTTATTTCATATTTGTGGAGGGTATATGGGTAGGAACTTGCTCTGCAGATTCACCATGGTGATGTATCAAAATGTACTTTTGAGTCATCATTTCAGCATATTGGACGCTTCGGACAGTGAAAGACAAATGGTGACAAAAACAATAATGAGGATACTACATGTACTACTACTACTATTACAACTATCACTACTACTACTACTACGACTACTACTACTACTACTATCACTACTACTACTGCTACTATACCACTACTACTATTATTACTACTACTACTACTACTATTGTTGCTGCTGCAACCATTGAAAATATTGTAATAATAACACTGGTCATCATCATTAAAGTACCGTTAGAAAAAAATCATATTCATACCTCTCAGTGATTCTAACAATAATGATAATAAAATATATCTGACATCATAAGAAAAGTATTGGAAGGGGGATATTCTTCAACTAAGAGAACCAAAGGCAAGAAACTATATTCTCTAATAATGTTTAGTTTCGCATCAGTTTCGCATCACTGGTATCAATACAGGATTTCTGTTGGCATATATGCAATAAGTCAAAATTTGCATACATGTATATAAATTAAAAAAATTCAAACTACCCTGGTGAATTTGGGCCCAAGAGTTTAAAAAAAAAAAAGGGTTTTGGATGCCAGAAATGTGGTCTTACCATGAAGAACGTCTTGGGGTCCTCATCGTTCTCCCGGTGGTACTGGAGGCAGAGGAGGGGCGGGAAACCTGGCAGGCCCTGGACCAAGTAGTGGTCCAGTTCCTTCTGTAGCTTGATCAGTCTTGGATCCATTTGGGCCTAAATATGTAGATTTCATTTTTTTTTTAAATGTGGTGATTGCGGGGAAAGACGAGCAACAGAGAAATCAAATTAGTATTCATTCACAGTGGCATGGTACAGGAAATACAGAATGAGCTATTAAAAACCATGTGTAATACACACAATGATCATTAGGATAACTATGTTGTAAATATATCTTGGGAAACAATGGATTAATACTACCAATACCACACCAGAACTCGTAATAGTGGTGTCAAGCACCCAGAGTTGTGATTATAGGAACAAGGGAATACCCATTAGATTCCAGTCGCCACACACATTACAGATGAATTTACATGTCTGTCTGTCTGTCTGTATGTATGTGTATGTAGGCAAATACTATGAATTTAAGCATGAATGCAACAAATTATGTGGTTACATAATCCATGTACAAAGGTCAGTGTGAATCACATATACCTGACAGAGGTATAATGGCTACACAATGAAACAGGACTCCAGAAAACAATTGTATGGCATCGTTTTCAAACCCCTTTATCATTCGTGCCTCAAATTCTGTGCCTCAAATTTGCTTGTTCTGCTAGGTGAACTTTAAAAGTCCCGATAATAATATCTGTGACATGCATGTCCTCCCTTAACCTCATGTGGAGCCATGATTTTAAACTCCGGTGATACAAATGGCTTGCAATGCTGTTCTTAGAAAAATTCCCCTGCCAAAAATTATTAACGAGTGCAGTGTCTTTTGGTTGTTGCTGTTTTTCTAGATGTAATTGTACGGCTGTGCTTTGCCAGTTTGTACTACATAGACCTTCACTCATAAAGGACAAATATGATGATGAAACGTCAATGCACATTTCACGTTTCGGCTATAACGAGACATTTACAACACGGCACCTACACGTCATAAAAGCCGTTTGCTCGAAAAACAGATGGTGGAGGGTAAACATGTGGAACATTATGACTATAACACTGGGACGCTTGGAGGCATGGTAACGTTTTTTCAAATATGACCCAACAACGAGAAAGAGAGAATGAAAGAAAAAAAAAATATGGCGGGTAGTGAAAAATTTTCCCAGAGACACCGAAGATCGAGGTGCACTTTTGTATGAGCGAGAAAAAAACCCAAACCCAAGCGTACAGTTTGACTGTTGACATATAGACACCTGAATGGATACGACGAGAGCGACGAGAAAGAATTTGTGGGACTACATGTGTGGAGAGACTGGAGAAAAATATGCAACTGGATACTTTTCAAAAACAGCTCCCTCTACCCCTCGAGGGAGGGTTATGGGAGGTGGGATATTTTCAACCTGCACCACAACAGCGCAGTCGGGAGGTCCTTTTTTTTCCTGTTTTTTCTGTTCTTTTTTTTACATGGACGACATTGCCCATCTGCATTTTTTCTATTTTCAGTTTTATTCAAAACAGCATGATTTGTTCAGCTGCTCTAAATGAGAGTCCTCAAATGAGATATACTATTATCTGCAGTGTCTATGACTGATTGTTTTGAATGATGATCATTTCTTTTGCTATTTAAACTTGCCTGAATTTTGGTGTTAAAATCGGTTTGATACTTGTTTTAAGGATTCAAGGAAACTTTGCACTCCACTCATATTTGCATTAAAAAAAAAAAATCCCTTCCGCCCTTGAGCAAAAACGATAACAAACAACTAAAAGTGTTGAAAGTCAAAGCTGTTACAGATATTGTTCTTAACCCGTTCCATATAAGAGCCTGGTGGCCTGTGTATTAAGTCTATGGGGATTTCGGAATTCAGTATGGAACAGGTTAACAGAAAAACATATAGAGTCTATATTGAAGAATTGAGCACGATGAGGCAAATGTGTACATACACTTTGTGGTATAAAATAGTTGTCTAGCTCACAAAGCTTTGAAGTCATTTACAAATGTATGGAAGGTATAAATAAGAGTGTTCCTTCACCGTTACACATTGAGAGAACAGGACTTAAAGAAGAGTGTGCTGATTTCATAGTGTATTCAAATTAATTAATTATCTTCCTTCAAATAGTGAGCAAACGTAATAGCTTGAAAATCCTGTTCCAAAACAATCTTATTCTCACTTGTGCAATGAAGGCATTGCGTACACTGTTGTTGCTATGCCAGGTAAGGCAGGGGGAAGTGAAAGACACAATCTTGAAGTTGCCATGGAAATTTCATGGGTCATAAATGCACAAAATCATTGTTCTACCCCCAGAATCTGAATACACTATGAAATTGGCACCAATATTTATAACATGAACGAACAACTCATTTTACAGATAGCAGCCTTCATGCATACACTCAAATTCTGACTGAAAGTATGTAAGAGTTATTGATATATTCCATAATAGACATTTGGTCCAAACAAAAAATTATTTTCAACTTTAAGGGGGAAAAAATGGAAAAGCTTTTCTTACATTTTCTTGTTTCAATTCAAAGTCTTGAGCACTTTGGGCATATTGCCACTCCTCAATTGAAAATAGATATCTGTTTTCAAGAACATGACGTTTCAATCACAATTAGAATACTGAGATATGTGCACATAATTATGCACAGAATTTTATATTGAACAATCAAATTTTTGTTCAAGACTCTTTTGAAATATCTTGAAATCCAATTTGAACACTCAAGGTTGCAGTCCCTATTTAGTAGGAACTCAATATTTCCAAAAAGGCTTTTGAAGAATCAGTGCTGACATCAGAAAAAGTATTTGGTTTACTGTGATCTATTTGATTTTATTTCTTTTAAAGGCTCACAGTGTCCTCAAGAAAAGTCTTGAGAAAGAAAAAAACAACAATACAATTCTGTCCAAAGTTTCGCACTGAAATGGCATACAGACAGTAGGAGGTGCTTGTTTATGAGGTAATTATTCAAGCTACCTTTCCTGTGCTTAATTGTTTTACCTATTGGCACATCAACTGGCTTGTTCTAACCCTCCACATGCCATGTTGGCCTTTTGGTAGGAATGGTTCATTGTGTCAACTGTGTAGGTTTGTTACTGCCAAGTCATGGGGGTATTGCGAAAACCAGAGGATGAAATATGCCAGGAAAATTCTGGCCGAGCTCTTTGGTGTATGTAGTGTTTAACAAGAAGGATTTAACCAGAAACTTTGCAATAAGTTGCTCATGAAGGCTGCTATTACTGTAGATACACAATGCAAAGAAAGAGTTGTACAACAATTGAAATCTTGGAGAACAAAAAATCAATGTAAAAGACTGAAAAAGGGGTTTGAGGGGGGAGGGTAGGGAAGGGTAACACCACAACTATGCAAACTGTACAAGTGTAATGAGGAAACAATAACAAACACAGGACTAAAGCATCTACCGTGAAAGCTACAGCAACAATAACGAGTACAGCAAAAACACACAACACAGTGAATACACATAGTGTACAAGTTATCTAGTGACACACTATACACGTAAGAGTATGTGCTAAGATACAATAATGTAGCAAATTATATTAAAACAAGAATATATGGACATTACTTATGAAGACATATAAAAAAAAATAATTTATGCCACAAAAATATTAGTTCTCACTGAAAATGAAAACAACAGGTCATGTAAACACTATCAAAGACCAAACACAATGTACTCTGATTAGATTACATCCCTAAAGGGTCTACATACGTCACTTTGCTATATCACAAATCTCCCGCTGAGATTCTACACAGATGTTGACACTATTCAGTTTCTCACATGACAAAATTTATAGTTCCAGTACAAAGAACACAAACACATGAAACATAGATGTGCAGTGCACACATGCTATTTAACACAAAGATATCACAAACATTTACACAGACCTAATAAAACAAAACCTCACAATCTATCTCTACCATTTGTTACATGTACAGTGTATGTACGTGTAGAAACGAATCTAGCAAACAATTCAGATGTATATAGGCAAAAAACACTCGCAGTCACTGATATCTTCCATGACCAGGAGTTCCATTTTCATCTAAAAACCCTTATTTCTACCGCCTACCTTCAATTCACTCTCGAGTAACAATACGGTGTTTATACACCGGCCATCATCTTAAATTTACTTCTATACCTCTTGGACTAATTCAATTCTGTAATGTTTGTATGCACATAAAGTACGTACAACACATTTGTTTTCTTTATCGAAATAAACAGTTGTACTCTATAATGTACATTTAACTCATACAGTGGCAGGTTAAAATCCTACGTGACAAATTAAAAATAAAAAGCAGCTCTACCTACTGCATAATTTAGTTTTGACTTCTTCATGATTATTAGAAGCACTGTGCATTAAAATGTTCAACACAAACATAAACTTATACAAAAGCAGCGACAAACCCATATAAAAAGTAAAGATGAATTGTTTGAGCAAAGCCTTCTACACAGTTTCAATTGACGTGAGTTAGTTCGAAACCTGACTCGAATTTCTCTTGGGAAGAACCCCCATCAGACACTTTATCTGCAACATTTTTAGAACCCTTTTATTTGATTCCCTTCTAGATGCTATACAGAACAATCCATTTCTTCTTGATTAATCAGCTAGCATTTGAAAGCAAAACAAAATTTGATCCTGCACACATTATTACTTCTTCTCGTGGACATGTGATATACACTGTAACTGGATTTGGGCACATCGACTACACCTCAAAAATGCGTATCACCTTTCACGAACGAGTGCACTCGCCGGCCCTCTTGAACACTCTTAGTCCAGCGGGGTAGGTCTGGAAGCAAAGTGGAAACTGTACGTACCTGACAGCCTGCACAAATACTGGAGCAGCCACTTTTAACCCCCTCCCACGCCCCCTCAGCTGGGCAGGGTTTTTTTTTAATTTTCCTCCCCATGCTCTTTAATACCCATCTCTCTATCTCTTGTCACTAGCTTTTAACATACTTGAGCTAACGTAATTGAGTCTGAAATTACAGTAAAGAAACTCTAGACTTCCTCGTGTAGGGTCCTAACTACAAACTTTTCATGACAAAATTTGCCCAAAAACATTACTGTAATTATATGTAAGAAAAAAAAAGAGTATCAATATTCCTTCTTTTTCTAACTACAATGTTGTGTAATTGTTTCCATTTGAGAGGAAAGCTTATCTTGTGTATTGAAACAAAAGTGCAATAAAAGATACTGACAACAAAAATTGCTTTTTCACTTTATGCATTTTTTTTTTTATTTCAAGAAAAGCTTTTTAAGAAATCAACAATGATTTTCATTCTTTGAAGGGGAGAATGAGCACCTGCACCCAATCAAAATAATAAGAAAAAAAGAATACAGAAGTAAATAAGACAAAAAAAAAATAACAACAAAAGAAAATATATGTGATGTAAATACATCAAATCAATAAATGCAATAACAAGGAATAAACAAAAAGCGTGCAGCAGTAAAATGCAAGTCGGTTTTGCTTGTTGTTTCTGGTATACGACCCCTCGAGCCGGCATGCCAGGCAAATCAAGTAGTATGCAGATGCGGATGATGATGAAGATGATGATGTGGAGGAGGAGGAGGAGGAGGAAGAAGAGGAGCGGCAGAAGGACGGGAGGCTCAATTTGTAAAAAAAACGGAAGCGATGAGGATAATTGAAAAGTGCCCTACCGAGACTATTGCGGGTACGGACATTCGCCGATCGCGAGGTCCCACCTTTGAATTCACGTCGTCCTTGACGCCAAGAAAGGCCGAGAGGTCTTTCTTGCGCTTGGTCGTTCCCTGCATGGGGCATAAACAGAATGGAGAACAATGAGAGAACACATTAAACCACTACATTAGTTACATTTACACACAGTTGCCAAACTTGAAGTTTAGGTCGAAAACTTAACTGTTGATGATTAGCTCCACTCGTGAATTTACGACGCGGGTTTACACGCGCACCTACACTACTGAGATACAATTTACGAGCGAATCCTGCTCGATGATTATGCCAGAAGTGAAGAGTCTACGCTATGACCTTATGCCCACACAAAATAGCGCAGCTGGAGGTTGACCCGGAAGCAAACGAGAAGTGAGGTTCATACTAACTTACAAGCTCACTGATTATCATGTTCTTACAACCAGAGAGAAACTACGAGTGGGGACCCCCTATGGCTAGTGGATAACCCCTAAGATGTCTTGTGGTTCTCATCATCAACTAAACTTTAAGATTGTTAACTTTCGAGTGCATCCACATGGCGCTAAATTACAAGCTAATCATTGAGAGTTATGTTTTTGACCTGAACTTGAAGTTTGAACGTAAGCGTGTGAACATAACTATTGTCTAAAGTTGAAGCATAAACATTTTTTTTTTCCCCCCTGGACTTTGACCTCATCAACCTCAACTACTTTAGTTTAACTAATATTTTCTGTTAGCTGATGAGGTTGACTTTACACATCCTGCGACACCTTTACCTTTTGTACTGAAAGGTCTTATTGTTTTTGTGTCATACATAATTTCTTCCCTGTGTATTCCAGCACATACTCCCTTTATTTTCCTCTCTCAAAAGCAACATGGGCACTTATCATTTTAGAATTTGTTGTACTTGGCAGATTATTCTAGAGATTGGATCCAGTGTCATCGTTAAATAAATGCCCCCAGTCCCTGTGAGTGCTACATCAACACACCCTCAAAAAACTAACATATTTTGAAAAGGTTCCATGGAAAGGGATAGTATAGAAGTAATACGTTGGTGTATGACGTCTTAGGATTGGTACGGTAAAAAGACACTTGTCTAATTTTTGCATTTCATTTGCTGCCAAAATTTGACATAATGCATATACTTACAGGAAGGTCATCCAAGGGACAAGTGTCGGCTGGGCTACTCTTCTCTTTTGCGACTAGAGGGGCAGGCAAGAACAGGAAGAAGACACGGGTTTGGAGGAAAAATGCAGAAATTAAAACAAAACAAAATAAAGAGACTCATTGTCTCCACCATGATGAATGATTTTCCTCCCTCGTTAAGCCAACCTGACCACAAGCAATAATCCATTATTGTTGTGTAAGGTTGCGAACTCACGATGGATAGATACACATTACTCTTTAATGTTTCTTTCTTTTTTTTTAAACAAGAAAATCATAGGTTGAGTTAAAAAATGATTAAGCCCATACCTTGGCTGTGCTAATCAACAAAAGCCTTGCTCATGTGATCCTCGTTCCTGTATTTTTATTGGCGCAATTTTACATTTTATGCCGACAGATATTGGAGCTGACTGATCTTGAATCAATCAATCAAGAGTTTCCTTTCCCTTTCACAGAAATAAAATCAGTATCATGATTCTCATGTCATAAGATGAACATCTCTGGTTTTCCTTAGCCGATTGAAAAAACAGAAAAAAACAAATGTCATTGATCTTCAAACATAGATTTATCCCAATTCTCTTCTTGCACACACACAAACAAATTGAAAAATGTCAAGTTTGACAACTCTCATCCTTGAAATTGAGAACATTACATTTTTTTTTTTAATGAATTAATTTTCTTCTTTTTTAAAGATGTATATTCCTGGACATCTGGGATGGACATTTACAACTGAGAGTCAATGGACCTACAATCTGCTGACCTCTGCATTCACACAGTGCATGATGGCAGGAGCTTCGAATTCTTCAAATGCAGAACCATCCAAAATTATTTGTAAATGATGCATGCATATCCAACAACTTAGGCAAAGAAAGTGAGGATGAAGAAAGGTGGCTGGCAAGTAATCATGATCAGTACTAGTCCTGGCATAGGTCCAGTCCTGAAGGTGTCTATTACTGAACACACAGGCGCAAACATACTACATACACCCACATGGAAGGAAAAATATTTATTCCATTATCATGTAGTTTAAAGGAGACCTCCGGACTATTTTCAGATTTTTACATTTGAACAACTATAAATTAGTTATACTGAGGACAAAGTTTTAGAATATATGGTAATTGGGATGAAAAATAAGAATATTTTCAAAATTTAGAACAAATTGCAATGAACAAGTATGATGACATCGCAGAGTCACCATAAGACTGCATGAGTTGGGGCTCAAGGAAGCAGAACAAAAGAAGGCGGCATGCATAGATTATACACAGGTGAACTCGCCAGCAAGTGGTATTGTAATGGAATTACACTGCTACATTCTGAAATATATGAACCTCCTATGTCATCATCCTTGTTCAGTGTAATTTGTTAAAGATTTTTCAGAGTATTGTTTCTCTGCTAAAGAACCACAATAAATTCCAGAAATCAATACGTGGAGTTGTCGATTTATGTACTACATGATGTGAAATTATGAAAATCGTCTGGAATGTCCCTTTAAGGGCTTAACTCACAGCAGGTTACAAGGATATGATATGAGGAGGATATTGGTTACATGAGGAAGAAAAAAGAAAACAAAAAGAAAAAGCGTGTGACTGGATGGGAGGCTATGAATTAGTAGTCTCATTCCAGCCTTACGTCGAATGAAGACTTCTGATCCCCCAAGGGGCTCCGTGGGCACCTTGAGGCCCTTATCTGTCCGCGGCAGCGGGTTACTGTTCGTTGAGTTGATGTAGATGTCCACGTCGGCGAGGTTTAGGCCCTTCTTGCTCAGCGCTTCCTCCAGTACATCCCTGTTGGAGCAAGAGGGACGTATGTGCATTGATTGTACTCATTATGATTACTACCATCATGATCATCACAAGCCTCATACAGCCATAGGCTCATAACAATCATAAAAATTATTCATAAGTCTCAATCACCTAGGGTAGCCTCTTCAGCTTCAGTGTTTTCAATGCTCTTCCCGAGGGCCCTGCCATTATCACTGCCTCAGTATTGGCAGGCTCCTGGCATACAGAGCGACTCTGTGTAGGTACAATACCCGGACCTACCATCATATTGATCAAGCTGATCAATATATTGGTTGATCATATTGATCATGCCGATCATAATAATAAAATTATTATTATCATTATTATCATTCCAGTCCTTTGATCAAGCTGATCACTGAGTGTTCATAATATATGTTAACTCTTTGGTTAAATAGATAAGGTTCATTTTGAAGGAAGACATAATTCCTTTAATACACATTCAGATGAAACAAAAAGGCATAGAGAAGTCTGCTATTTCACAACAATCATACTCAAGCAGTCTACCTGTTATAGTTTGAGGGAACTGCTTGGGTGTCCATGGTGCCTGGGAGATTACATGATGTACATGCATGTATCTTTGATCCCCAGCAAAGAGAGACAGCTTATTTCCAAATAAAATGAAAGGGGGGGGGGGGGAGGGCAAAATAAAAACTAGAAAAATACACAAAGGAAAATTGTATTCTTTTCCTTTTAACAAAAAAACCAACAACCCTGGCTATTCCTACTGTCAAAATAAGAGAAAATTCAGCAAGTGTAAAAACAAACAGATAAGATAGTGGCCTTCTGATGGAGCACCTTTCATTGTTTGTTTTTGTTGAAAGCAATGAACTTTATTCTTCAGGTGTGAACAGGGTTTTGAATAGAATGAAATGAAAGACAGTGCGTCCAAATGGCATGTAAGTCAACTTTGTTTATCTTCTTTATTTTTGAGTTGTCTCCTGTAATTTCTTGGCAGAAGATTTTGACATGGTGTGGTGTAGGAGTGGGTCAAACACTTTGCTTTAATCTTAGATCCTTGAAGTAGGTCCATAATCTTTTTCTTTTCAAAACTGATAAAATGGATAAGGGAGCTCCAGAATGTTCACAGGTTGATATTTTGAGTGTGCAAGATTGCAGAGTTACAGTAAAACCTCCATCTCAAGGTTCATCTACAAATAAATATGACAAACACTGCAATATATATTGACAATTAACCCGTTGAGGACGAGTCCCAAGTATACTCGGGTAGGAGTCTATGGGAAATGCGTGTTGTAGCAAAATCAGTCCGTCCTCAAAGGGTTAATGCCCTTATTCTTATTTGCATGTTATTTTTGTTTTACATTGACCCATGACATTGGCTCAATTCCTCAGCATTATGCATACTTTGTACAATCAATCCAGGAATGTGTCTTTCATACACCCCCTCTTTCTGTGAATCTCTGAGTCATACTGATGACAGATGAAAAAAAAATGGCATAGCTGTTAATACAGTGTATCAACAACAGCAAGCGCATGCACACACGCACAAATACACATACACACACAGAAAAAAAAAATTTAAAAAACTTCATTGCAAAACTTCCAATTTTGATGAAACTTCAACATCAGCTTCCAATTTTGATGAAACTGCAACGTAAGTCTCCATTTGTGATAAAACTTCAACATAGGTTTCCAATTATGATGAAACTTCTAACATAAGTTTCCAATTGTGATGAAACCTCAACACAGGTTTCAAATTGTGATGAAACTTCTAAGATAAAATTCCACTTGTGATGAAACTTCTAACATAAGTTTCCATTTGTGATAAAACTTCAACATGCTTTCAATTGTGATGAAACTTCAGCGTAAGTTTTCAATTGTGATGAAACTTCTAACATAAAATTCCAATTGTGATGAAACTTCTAATATAAGTTTCCATTTGTGATAAAACTTCAACATGTTTTCAATTGTGATGAAACTTCAACATAAGCTTCCATTTGTACTGAAACTTCAGCATAAGTTTTCAATTGTGATGAAACTTCAGCATAAATTTCCAATTGTGATGAAACTTCAACACAGGTTTCAAATTGTGATGGAACTTCTAACACAAAATTCCAATTGTGATGAAACTTTCAACATAGGTTTCCAGTTGTGATGAAACTTCTAACATAAGTTTCCATTTGCGATAAAACTTCAACATAAGTTTCCATTTGTGATAAAACTTCAACCTAAGTTTTCAATTGTGATGAAACTTCAAG
Organism: Diadema setosum; assembly: GCF_964275005.1. NCBI lineage: Eukaryota > Metazoa > Echinodermata > Echinoidea > Diadematoida > Diadematidae > Diadema > Diadema setosum. Next base: position 6,864,429 of record NC_092699.1, read on the forward strand.
ATAGGTTTCCAATAGTGATGAAACTTCAACATAAGTTTCCAAATGTGATGAAACTTCAAAATACATTTCCAATTGTAAGGAAACTTCAAAATACATTTCTAATTTTGATGAACTTCAATATAAAACTACCAATTTTGATGAACTTCAACATCAGCTTCCAATTGTGATGAAACTTCAATATAAGGGTACAATTTTGAGGAAACTTCAACCTAAGTTTCCAATTTTGATGAAACTTCAACATACATTTCCAAATTGTGACAAAACTCCAAATTAAGCTTCCAATTTTGAGAAAACTTCCACCATTCTGTTTTGCTCTCTTTCACACAAAATTCACGCATAAATCCAACTTGGGCAGCGACCCAACACAAACAGTTCCACAAATGATGAAAACAGGGCTGTACAGTGTGTACGAAGAGTGTCATTTACAGTACGTCACACATACATAGGGAGCCCAATCTCCCTGATGCAGTCAATGGATCAAGCCTCTAGTTTCACTCCATCACAAACAAACACATCTTCCTCTTTCATCACCTACACGTACACATACCACACTGAAAAGTAACACCCTCAAAAAATAAAAGTAAAAAAAAAAAAAAAATGTGTGTGACTTTGTCATGCCATTGAAAATGTTGTACACATGCTGTAAACCAACAAGAGGAGGAAGGTTTGGGGGGAGGGATTGCATGGCGGGTTGTGTGAGTAAACAATCCTATCTTAACCTGTTGAGGATGAGCTGCTTTTGCTATAACACACATTTCCCATAGACACCTGCCAGAGTACACTCAGTGCTAGTCTTTAACTGGTCAAAGCTGAAACATAATACTTGGAAGGGTTCAAATTCATCTTCTACCATTTTGAATTTGCTTGATGATATCAGAAATCTCAAAACAAAACAAAAAAAAAAATGTCTGGCTGATGTGATTTGCTGAGAAAATGAGTTGTCTTGTAGTATTTTGATATCAAAAGTGTGAAAAAATACAGTTTACTATTATACCCAACTTATATTCCCGAACGCCCTACCTGTTCAGTAGTGGGTATGTAAGAATGGTGCTCGCACGTGATGATCGAATCATGTCCAAGCAATGGTACTGAACTGCACACAGACTCACGTGCAATGGATATTGGTGTGGTGCGATGTTATGATAAATAGGTATAATCGAATAGGCCCATAAGAATCACCTAACAGCCCCAATCGGGTAAGATCAGAGATTGCAGTACTTCGGGCAAAGTTGTTTTTTTTTTTTTGCCAATATTTCACATTTTTGTCGTTACCTAACTGAAATAGTGTTATGACAGCATTATTTCACATAATTCCTGTGCAAATATGTACATTTTACGGCCAAAATACACAATTCTGCAGGCAGACAAGAACTATGTTTTAGCTTTACCTTCCCCTCCTGGTTTTGATAACATGTCTACCACATATTCTGTTTGATATTTCTCTCCTCTTCAACTGACATGGAGTGGCGTGTCGCTTTATCGCTGAAGAGACTCCGGGGGTAGGGGAATCACGGCTGACTTGCAGGGGGATATTAAGCTGGTTCCACCATGCACTGCTTCAATATCGATTTGTGGCGGAAGGCACATCATCGAGCAAAGTCACTTTGAGGTGAAGATAATCTCCTCCCGTTTTCCTCTTGAAAGCCCTAGAATTAATCATGCACCTCACTAATATGGTTTTGATGAGACGCTCTGCACATTTCTCTCACAATGCACTTACATGTCTACTCAGCTAGACTATATATCCAGCCTTCTCTACTTACAGTTATATCTCCTGTAAAGTTCCTTTAATAAGTGACTTTTTACCCTTCTATTCTCCCTGTGTTTCTATAGCACAATATGCTGTTTTCCGTCCCTTCCTTCTTTTTTTAATTCTCTATTACTCTGTCTGTCTCTCTTATTCCCTTTATTGCATCTTTCTTTCTTGTTATAAAGTCAAGGTTTCAAACCAGATTTGCATTCATTTTTTTTTTCATTTTCATATCTACACATCCACCTATACAAATAAGTATATCTCTCTCTTCTCTTTTTATCATATTATACATACATATGTACATACAAAAATACATATAGTTGTAATTCCCCTTTACTATTAAATAAATTTCTGTATATTCCTTCATAAAGACAGTGCTCCCTGCCTATCAGGGCAATTACCCCCCAAGGGCAATTAACCACAACCACCCCCAATTAAATACTGGTTAGTGGTAAAGAGTAAAGATTAGGGTAAGGCTTAGGTTTAGGGTTACGATTAGGATTAGGGATAGGGGAAGGATCCGGGGTAATTGCCCAGGGGGTAATTGCCCTAGACCACTCCCTGATGCGGTCAAGTGATGCGGATGGGGGAAGACCTACTTGAGTTCGTGGTCCTTGCGTGCTGGTAGCCGCACCGTCTCCTTGACGCTCTCGATCTCAAAGGTTAGCAAGAATTTTGTGATGTCCTTGCCCCCTCCGCCCGGATCCTGTCGAGGTATCAAAGAAATATGAGGAAGAGAAAAAAAAGATAATCAGTCACTCAGGTATCCTCCAGATTAGTCAAGAAATGAAGAGTTTGTTCGCAAAAACCGATAAGTCCATATTTGCCAAATGGAGATATTTGCGATTAAAGGTCAAGAAAAATAAAGAGAATGATAAGAAAACTTTTGCTTCTTTTGACCATAACTTCAAAAATGTACCTTTATATGTAGTGACCAATATATCATTTAAAAGGTATTATTTTGTACTTTATGGCATAGACCGTACTTCAAAATCTTAAAAAATGGACTTATCAGTTTTTGCAAACAAACTCTTCAAATACATTGTGTAAAACAGAGATTTCATGATGTCTTAGTCAGATATACCTTATGTATTACACATAGTAACGTTTCATGGGGACGAATGCATTTATACTCAGACAGACTCTTAACCCGCTCAGGACGGACTGATTTTGCTACAACATGCATTTCCCATAGACACCTGCATGAATATACTCGGGACTCGTCCTCAACGGGTTAATAATATCTTGGTCAGAGCTTCCACACACACATACACAAATGGAATCCTCTTTAATAATTGGGAGATGAATGTAAGTGTGTGTATACATACATATACACATACAAATAGAAAGATATATGTGATATATGTGACCTGTAACTCCAAAAGCCTAAAAGTTGGCCAAACACAGATACACAATTTTCCCACTACATTTCAAACACTTTTAAAAAGGTACAAACACATAGAATAGTACGAACACCTGCCACCAAACAGAGCGAGGTGTTGGGGAAAATTAGCTTTTCGAGTTAATCGATGCATAATGTTAATAAGATTGTGCAATCAAAACCAGTGGGTGAATTCTAAAAATCGCAACTGGCCATCCATGATCTGATATACTCTTTTGAGTAAAAAGGCACGATTAAAGTGCATTTTCAGACTCGCGAAACACAGTGGAACTTGTCATACACAAATGCATGTCTAAACACATTCACGAACAAGTTATAAAGTGTAAAATTATCAGTGGCAGCCGGTAGCACATGACCTTCAATACACATTCTTAACCCATTGAGGACGGGCTAAATTTGCTACAACACACATTTCCCATAGACACCTGCTCGAGTATACTCGAGACTCATGATCTTCAACGGGTTAACGTTGTGTAACGCTTGCCTGAGGTGTAACACTAGTATGAATTGTTCCCACAAAGTATATAATTCCTGGTATGGTTCACACGTGAATTTGCGTTGAACGCATCAGACAAAGAAGCAAATACAGCACTGGTCCGGCCTTCATTCCGCTTGTTTTTTGCAGCTCTCAAACGCCTCAAACGCATTCAACTGACACAGCATGGAAGATCAGGTATCGTATCCCTGAAGCTCATGGAACGTCACTTATACGAAGCATGTCATCAACGATATTAGATAGGCACCTGCGACCTCTGTAATTATCGAAAGGTAAACACAAACTTGAACAAACTGCTCACAGACTGTCAGTACATGCTAAAAGGAAGGCTGTGAACATGTCTTCAAGCAACGCTAACAGTTGAGACAGTCACAACTGTTAATCACTGCGAGAAAAAAAAAACCCCAAAACAAAACATCCTGACTGTTCTCATAATGAGTTGGAGCTTGGAATCTTTTAAAAGGCTGTTACATCAATCCTTTATTAACCAGCAGACTCATTCACCGATACATAACACTCCACAAGACACTGGGGAAAGTACAGTAATGTTATTTTTGTTGGCAAATGCTGTCTGAAGGCTCTTTTCCTGTTCAATCTGCTGCCAAACATTTTTTCCCCTTGCTTTTATTTTTCTCTCTAAACAACAAGCAATTGAAAATTGTCTGTGCAAGGCTTTGGATCCTTTATGAATAGCGGTTACCTGGCTTCAAAATGGGGCACATATTTTGGTTTAGTCTGCACTATTCATCATTGTAGATGAGCTTCAGCAAAAACTCACCTTGAAACATGTTTCAAAAGGAACCTCTCATCTCCCCCCCCCCCCACCCCCACTGTGGATATCGCACTGTGCTGAGGTGCTAATACCAGAGTACAATGTAGGAAGTGAAAAAAAGGAAAATGTGCCAGCCTGCTATCATGTGTCGATGTTTACCTGATCACCTTTTTGAAAATCTCTTTCATGCATGAGCAACATTCATATTCTTGACAATAAAATTCCATCAAAATCTTAAGGAAGTATTAAAAATTAGGTGCATTTACACTCAGCATGAATTCAGAAAAAAAAAATATCTGTAACCTGTGGTCTTCTTGAAAAGGCAAATGGTACACGATGTCTTTATATAATTCATTCTGCACCCACATTAGCAACTCCATATCCGTGATTTGTAATTGCAAATTTGCAAGAAAAGTAAACATAGATAACTATAATGATAATAATAATTGCTGTAATTTGTACTGCACCTCATCCATTAAATGAAATGCCAATGGTGCCCTCAAAGATAGAAAAATAAAGAAGATATATGAGAAAGTTCAAATACCATGAAAACAGTAGTTTTCAGCTAATTCTCATTTTTGTCAATATAAGACTTGTCAATGGAGTGAAGCCTATGAACTCAACACACACTGCATTGTAAGACTATTCATAGTCCAATGGTAAGGTCACTTTATACTAACCAGCTGTGAGATTGAAAAGGACGACAGTTCAAACTTGTGACTTCAGTGCCCAGGTCAGAATTTTCAAAGGAGGTTTATCTGCTACATGCAGACATAATCCACATTATGAATGTTGCAATCAAAATAATGCGTCAAAACTGATAAGATGCCGGCTTGGTACACACTTCAGGAAAGAAGTCCCCACCAAAGAGGATTAAATTCCATAGCTGTGCTTGCTTTGGTTTCTTAGATAAACCATGTCCATCTTTTCTCCAGACAATCACCTTTCGCAACTGAATTATCCACGATGATAACACTGATAATTGAAGATAGCCGCACTCAAGTCCAAGCACTTGCTTTCGAATTTACAGCAACTGCTGTCTCTTCCATGTTTGCTCATGATAACTATCGCCACGACGATATCATCCTTTGAACCTATTGTGAGTGTTACCTGAAGCACACACAGCAGTTACGTGTCTTTACACGATGGAGATTGGTGATACTGATTCATACAGCTATTGCCGTCCACGCATTTGAGAAACGCAAACACACACATACACACACAAACAAATCAAACTTGATAGGGATGATGTTGGCTTTGTAACCATTAACTTTGACAAGAGGAAGACGACTGCAATAAATCTCCATCCAGTCTTGTGAAACAGGTATGGAAAATTTGCATCCAATAGAAAAAGAAAGTAAGAAAAGAAAATAAACACCAAAGAGTTTTAGTACTGTTAACCCATTGAGGATGGGCTGATTTTGCTGTAACATGCATTTCACATAGACACCTGCCCAAGTATACTAGGGACTGGTCTTTAATGGGTTAAAAATGGAAGGGGGAGGGGGATGAGGTGACAATTCAGGAACCTCATTTTCCACAATAAAATGGACTAGATACGATGAACATGGGATAATAGAATAGCGAATATCGCCAATGTGGACAGAAGAATGTGTGAGTTACGAATGGAATGTGCCTAATTCAAAGTCAGAGTGCTATCAGAAGTACATATGAGACGGGTGCAAACAACATGAATGCCAGAACTATTCTAGCATTGTGGGATAATGGCAGAAATGTCCCTATGCGAGCCCGATAGCACCTCCACACAAACAGAGACATTTATTTCTTTACAACAGAGTATCACCAAAACTTGAATCTGTTGACAGACGAATCACAGTAGTCAACAGGATTTATCTTTATATTCTTGTCTGCACACATGCAATGGCATATACAACCAGTGCACTATACCAACAGATTTGTTTCTTTAGACTGCACAATACATATTGTTTATTTCTTCACATCTGGGTGACTTTCAATGAAATCGTACATAAAACACACACACACACACACACACACACATTAAAAAACAACCGATTTGTGTGCAATCATGTAAAAAAAACAATGCACATGAGGTCAGAGTATATTTGCATAGTTGTATATGGTGGGCTACGAAGAAGGTACTCTTGCACTAAATGACTGATTTTTGTGTGTGTTTAATTTAACTGTGATAAAAAAAGCAAATAACACGCTGTGCTAGATGACAATTTTCGTCACACATACCAAACACAGAACTTTCAGGAAAATAGTTCAAAACACAGAATGACTCCGTCAACATTTCTGCTGTAGAGGACAAGTCCAAACCGCTTCGAGATTGAAATAAACTCACTGCATATCCAACTGTATATGAGGATTTCTTCAGACAAGAAGCATGTTCATCAATATGGGTAAACCAAAGAACCTGCCTGTCAGTATATTCATTGATACAAATCACTATGCAATGCTGCTGGGTGCGTACTTATTAAACTAACAAAGAACAACAAGTGCATGCAGGGTGTACATACCAAATAAGCATGCAGAACAACCCTCCAGATCATAGAGTTTTCCAACATGGTTTGTGGGTAGGTCCAAAGCAAACTTCAGGATTATAGAACCTTCCCAAAGTTGAGGCAACGGCAAGTCACTTCTAACCCAAAGTTGTAAATGTTACGTGTTGGATTCGGAAAATATAAGCAAGACACGTATATGCTGCTGCAGTAGCACGATACTGTTTTAATGAAAGGGACCTTCGATCTTGGCAAAGTTACAGAGGAATTAATCAGCACCTGCTAGCAAAACTCTTTGCAGTTTTACCCCTGTTCCAAACTGGATGTAGATTTTGAAACTATCATTCCTAGCTTGAATGGTACTGTGTTCAAATTAAAGGGGGAGGGCTAGGGATGAGGAGGGAACATATACCAAAAGAATGAGTCTGGCTGGGGAGAAACTGTACGGAATTTATAATGATTTAACACTCAATGCCTAAAGTGGATCACAACTGTCTTCTCTTTGTTTTAACTGTAAGGATAAAGCCTTAGAGTACGAACTTATAGAATTGGGGAAGCTATAGCGTTGCTGACCGCAGCCATGGAATTAATCAAATGAAAGATTGCTCTTTCTGATGCAACAGAAAGTGTCCCTTGACTGGAGAGAAAGCTCAAGGAATCAAGCATTGATAAGACACATCAGTTGTTTAACTGTCAATGTCTCTCCAAAATCTTATGTATGCCATCAACAGCTAAACACTTTGATCCATCAAGAATAAAAAAAAAAAGAAGTCAAAAGTGCAATGCATTCTCGAGGTTGTGTCCGTAACGCAATGAGAAGACTTTACAAAAATCATTCCAAAAGCACAACTCCCACACACAATGTACCCAAATTCTTCATGAGCAGAGTGCATTACGATCCACAATTCAAAAAACTAAAACATTCTCAATAGCATGGAAAATAAGGTTCAAAGCACAGTTCCATCAGAGAGGAAGAAGAAGAAAACAAAGAAATATGTTTGGCACAGTTATGAAGAAGTAAGTAGAGCATATTGCACAAGATCTATATCTCTCTTTAAAGGTGGACATCCATCTCCGGAGTCCCTCCTGGCAATGAGTCAAATTTAACACAGAATGACATTTGGCATGTGCCAAAATTTATCCCAAACAATTAATATCAGTAAATAATCAGAAACATTTCTTTATAGGGCCTGTTCCTCTGCTATCAATGTTGAACACCTTTAATTGCCTTTAACCCGTTGAGGACGAGTCCCGAGTATACTTGGGCAAGCGTCTATGGGAAATGAGTGTTGTAGCAAAATCAAACTGTCCTCAACAGGTTAAAAGGCAACAGATTTTAACCTACAAGTACATATTTTTGTTCTCAATAATGTGAGAAAACAGAAAAGATACTTTGGGTCCTGTTCCTGTGTGATCAACTCTAGATATAAACTTTAACTGTCTAAAGACAAGTCATATATTAAGTACAGACACTTTGTTCTCAAAGATGTTAGTCAATGATTTCAAAGTACAATACCATTAGATTTCAACACCTCACTACAACTCAAGGGCCATACAAAAGAAATAGAAACTGAAAGGTCAACTCACTTATAGTGTAGAAAGTTAGAAATCCACATGAATCAGTAAATTTTGGTACAAGACTTGAGCTAAGAATGAGGAAGTTTTTTTTTTTTTTAAAAATCTAGTCATCAATTCACTTGAGGGCAGTTGTCAAATTTGTCACAAGTTGTGGACAACAATGTTTTTGTTTCGTGAAATTTCTTGATTTCCCACTCTTCCTGTGATGGGGGCAAACGTCCCTCTCTGGACTCAAGTTATAACATGCAGTAATGCATCAAAATCAAAATCCAATGAAGTTTCTGGACGAAATGAATAGGGGGCTGTCAGCAGTCCAATCCCCAATCTGATTACTATGTCTTGTTGTTAGAAAACAGCAGTGACTTCCTTGTTACTCAACTGATTTTTGTTCAAAAAGATTTACTGACCCATTTGAAGTTTTTCGAAACTGTGCCTTCAAAGACATTTCATACTTAAGATTTTTGTTGGTCTCCTTTAATTTGGTTGACATGGGCATTTGCACCCCTGGAGACATCTTCATGGGGGGGGGGGGGTTGGGACAAGGGGGACTTGGGAGACAAAACAGGTTCAGAGACCTTCCTTGACAGGTGGATCATTAAGGTTCTTCCTTGGGCTAATTAACTCTTTTGGATTCAGGCCACTTTGATTTGAGGAGAAGGGGGTATCTATCTGATGGGGGGAAGAAGGAGGGGAAAGTGTAAGATCACTTCCTTCATCCGAATCCGTATTCCCTGTCACCTATTTTCCCCCCTTTTTGGCACTAATCTCATTTCAGTGGTGTTTTGTACCCGACGACATAATATCCTCCCAGCTATCATCCAGTTTTATCAAGAGTTACATTGCACCCAGCAACAAACAGCTCCTGCAAATTCTGTTCCTTTATCCTCTATTATCATTCGTCAACTGCAGGGCACGATAAAATGAAACTCTCCACATTTTCCGGTTTGATGTAAACGTGATGATAAGAAAATGTTGACTTTCATATGTCTCCGTTTAACTTACTGCCTCCAGTTCACAATATTTCCCCCTAAATTTGATACAGGAGACCTTTATGTCTGTAGGTCAACACATAAAATTGATAAGACTGGTAGATGCTATACAAACAAACCGTAGATGACGACAGAGTTTCTCGGCTGGGAATTTCCCTTCAGTAAACTGCCGTTGAAGTGATGTTGTGAAATAAACAGCAACTTTCTCTCGTCAAGGATGATTTATTATTACATCTCCCTTTCTGCTACGGACTTTGGACAGGAGTGTGGGGACTGAAGTGGGATTTCTGTGCCAAGGCACACAAAAGGTTAAAGGACAAGTTCACCTTCATTAACATAAGGATTGAGAGAATGCAGCAATTTAATAGTAGAACACATCAGTGAAAGTTTGAGGAAAATTGGACAATCGATGCAGAAGTAATGAATTTTTTTAATTTTTGTGTTGGAACCGGTGGATGAGGAGACTACTAAGGCTTGTGATGTCATATGAGTACAACAGTATAAAGAAAATGTAAAGAAAATTCAACATATTTTCACTTTTTTCGCACAATAAAAGAGCACTTGACTTGCCTCTTTCTCTTTCACTCCCACAAGAAGTCCATTAACCCGTTGAGAAAGGTTTGATTTTGCTACAACACGCATTCCCCATAGACACCTGCCTGAGTATACTCGGGACTCGTCCTCAACGGGTTAATATTGATAAACCAGTTTGATATTGATTGTTGTTTTAACTTTCTTTTCCTCTTTGAAAATTATAAGTAGCAATGGAATACCTACTGTAACACACAGTGCAGTTAACTTTCATTACTGTAATTAATTTCACAGTGGTCTATACATATTCAGGTTGAGATACACAAAATTAATAGAGTAATGTCAAGTGTCAGACACTTGAAAACACTTAGCGGTCAAAACAAACCTTCGTTTCATATAAGTAGCATTCATCTGTACCTTAGTACCTCTCCCGTGTTTTGTTTTGTTTTGCTGTTTTTTGAAGGGATGAGGTGGGGGGGGGGGATGGGCAACTATCACTTTTAGGCAACTTTCAGTCTTGCCAGCTAATTTCCTTAAAGGACAAGTTCACCTTCATAGACATGTGGGTTGAGTGAATGCAGCAATATCAGTAGAATACATCAGTGAGAGTTTGAGGAAAATCGGACAATCCGTTCAAAAGTTATGAATTTTTGAAGTTTTTATGCAGTCACCGCTGGATGAGAAGACTACTGCAGTGTATGATGTCACATGCGTACAACAATATAAGAAAAATATAAAGAGAATTTCACAAAATTTCATCTTGTGAAAAAAGAACACATTCCCTTGTCTCGTTACTGACATATGTTATGGGTAATATTATTCCCATTGCCTTTAGAAAGAGGCAAGTCAAGTGCTCTTTTATTATGCGAAAAAAGTGAAAATATGTTGAATTTTCTTTACATTTTCTTTATACTGTTGTACTCATATGACATCACGCGCCTTAGCAGTCTCCTCATCCAGCAGTTCCAACACAAAAATTTGAAAAATTCATAACTTCTGCATTGATCGTCCAATTTTCCTCAAACTTTCACTGATGTGTTCTACTAATATTGCTGCATTCTCTCAATCCTTATGTTAATGAAAGTGAACTTGTCCTTTAAAGTGGTGATAGGGCCTCTGGAAACAAGAACACTAAACGTGCTGCAGATGTTGATCAATTTAAATTTACATGCTAAAACTCAAGTTAGACTGTAAGTGAAGGGCAGACATATTGAAGAAAACTCATTCCTTCAATCTTAAGTTGTTTAAAGTCATTAATCATGATATTGTTACAGGTTCAAATGTTACATTCTTCACTCCATAACTTTTAAGCATTATCATGATACTCCATTATTTTTTAGAACAAAATATAATAACTTGGGGGTAAGTGCTATTTGTTACAGAGCTCTTTCAGAAAAGAAGATAATTCATGTTTCTACAATTATAATGTTGTTTGCTTTGTATATACAGTATATATATATATTTAGGAAGATGAGCCATGGGTAGTGTAAGGTATATGTCTTTCAGGGGTATTTTTCATTAGAGCAGTATCTGTAAACCTAGTCCATACAAAATAAATACTCCTTTAGATGACTTTAGATGTAGAATATATTAAAGAAGTCAAATGCCATTACTTCACTGATTATTAAGACTGACTAAACACTATTATCATTTATCTCCATGTTTTTGTATCCATGTTGGAATGTATTTTGGCATGACCAACAAGGAAACAATAACTGGAGCTCTTTCAGAAAAGAAGATAATTCATGAGAATATTGTGCTCAGCCAAACAAGGGGCACAATTGCTGGTGCTGGCGGGCTTGAACCCAGGGACCTCATAACTGAGCACCCATGTCCTTCCTCCTTGAGCCTCCATAGGTCCTCCTTACCGGCAAACCAGAAATTGTTAAAGGGAAGATAAACCCCAAGAGCAATGTGGATTGAGTGAAAGTAGCAACATTAGTAGAATACATCAGTGAAAGTTTGAAGAAAATCGGACAATCGATGCAAAAGTTATGAATTTTTAAAGTTTTGGTGATGGAACCGCTGGATGAGGAGACTACTAGAGGTTATGACGTATGAGTGGACAACAACACCAAGAAAACATAAAGAAAATTCTACAAAAATCCATTTTTCATGAAAATTACAAATTCCATCAACTTGATATTGACATATGTTAAGGGTAGCAATTATTCCCCCTGCTTTCTGAAAGAGGTTGGTCCATTGCTCTTTCATAATTCTAGAAAAGTGAATTTTTGTTGAATTTCCTTTATATTTTCTTTGTATTGTTGTCCACTCATACGTCATATCCTCTAGTAGTCTCCTCATCCAGCGGTTCCAACACCAAAACTTTAAAAATTCATAACTTTTGCATCGATTGTTCGATTTTCCTCAAACTTTCACTGATGTGTTCTACTAATGTTGCTGCTTTCACTCAATCCACATTGCTCTTTGGGTTTACCTTCCCTTTAATGGTCACAAAATGGGGTGCAAAACCTCTTCCTCACAAGTATGGCTGGAGGGGGAACTTGGTGCCAATACAACAATTTGTCTGGCCTGCATCTCCTCCTCTTACGACCCCATTAATGCAAGCATGAAAAGGACCAGCCACCAGGGCGAGGTGATCTTGTCGACCTTTGTGTACCTTCCTTGTACCAAAAAAGGACAGACAACATTTTTTTCCTCTCTCTCTCTCTTAACAGTGATGAGGGATAAGTGAAAACAACTCCTTACCTTGATCAATGACCAATGACCCTGTTTTGAATACCTTCAAGAGATTAACACAATAGTGAACCTGTAAAGTCCACGTAAGATTATCCCTGCCTATAAACGGAGCGATTAGCAAGCGCGGAAAGAGCTTCTTTGCTGAAAGAGCTGTACGTGCTGTGGTGCATGTGTGTAGGGGAGAGGAGGAACCTGTTGTTGTACTGCAGTGGGGCACGGAGGGAGCCTGGTCTATGGATGCTGGTTCCAACCATGGGTCCATCCAAATCCGGTAGGCATGGATGCCGGACAAACCGGGCACTCACCTTGTGTAGTTGTACCTGCTTGTAAATGGAAAGCCGAATACTGCTGGACCTTTGTACGAAACTCCTCAACCGTAGCATTGGCACAGTGCAGCCGCACCATCCGCTCAGTATCAGCGTTCCAAACAAATGTTAATAGCAATGCCCCTCATGCACCTCTATGGGAACAAATGCTTTCAGAGAGCTAGACTTTGATCCTCTGCAATATGACCTTCACAATAGATGTCTGTTACTCATTCTGATTGATACTTTTCTTCGCAACTTTGCACTCCCTTGAGGGAAGAAAGGGGAAATGATAAGAGAACTGAAAAAAAAAATATAAACCAGAAGGGCTGGATATTTTGCTGACAATAATGAAAGCAGTTGAGTGATAATAAAAGAGATCGCAGATTTGCAAACAATCACCAAGTCATGCCCTCTGATGACAATCCACAAGAGCAGAGTGTGGGACAAAACCGACTCGTTCTTTGAATCCAAACATCAGACTGTTTATGGTATAGCGGGAAATAATTACTAATATATAAACTATTCACGTATATGCAAAGGAATAGTAGGGGGTTCAAAATCAACCTTTGGCCAAACTGCAGCTACTGACGTCACAGACTCATATACAGGATTTGTTTCTTTATCACCGCCCACTTGCCATGAAAATATGCTCGTGCTATACAAACACACATGGTCCAACTTGATAGCAGGAACTCCAGAAGTGGTGCCATAAATGTTTTCTGGGGAATAAAATGAATGAATAGTATTTCCTTCAACCTGTCATTTACAGGTTGTTTAGTCTATAAAAGTGCATTTCGTTCACATTCAAACTTGACCACAATTATCAGAGCTAGAGCCCAAACACCCTCGTGTATTGAAAACGAAACAATACTGTGGGAAAGAAATAACAACTCTTTACTGTTTGATGCAGCACAGTGGCAGTGTGATCACTTAAAATTATGCTCTGCTATATAATTGAAATAGATCTACGCAAAAAAAAAAAAAAATGCTGAAAATTGGTGCTATATATTGAATCAACATGTTGTGGCCAACAGAAAACTTTCAAACTGCAGGTTCATCTTTTTTTTGTTTTTTTTTTTGTTTATAACCAGGTGTTTTTTTTTTTTCTCCTGGAATGACACAAGATTAATGCCAGCTAGTCTTGGCCGACGAGATGTACCATTCAAATTGAAGTGTATGAAGATGAAGCAAGTTTGAACCTCTCGATATGATGTGACAACGCTACTACAACATTGAAATAAAGCTCTTCTAGCTACTTGCTTATTTAAAAACAGCCTTCTGCATTCCAATCCAACTAATATATCTAACGTAATATAATCACACATCAAATCACCCTTTATTCTTCTTTCCTAAATAGCTCAAAATCAACATATCTTTTCATTCTCTTGTATATTTATGTAATTTTGCTGATGTTTGAATTTACTGACTGTATGTCATACTGTTTTTGAAAATGGAAAAAAAATGACTGCATTTCATCTGCAATATATCAAATGCAAAAGACTCTGACTGAATTTGAATTTCAATAAAAGCTTCAGGTAAAATCGTAAACAGGGGACAGGACAAAAACAATGGCAGATATAAAAGAGCAAAATAACAGGACAGATATGAATGATGTCACACACTAGAAAAGGGGAATTGACAATTCTTTCTCCCATTGTGTGTCACACATCATTCATGGACAAATTTTAAAGCCACAGGCCATAAAAACAGAGGAAAAACTACAAAATAGAAAGAAACCACCACAGCCAATTTGGATGTCTAATTGCTGCCTTCACCATTCTGCCGACAAATATGATCCGGTTCTGAATGAAATGTGGGTGTCATGTCACACATCCTTCCAGTGGTCAAAATTTCTCAAAACATTAACAAATATTCTTTTTTTTTTCCTGGCTGTTAGCCACATAACTGCGAATTAAAGTGCATATGAGCACGTATAAGTGTGTGTGTGTGTGATGCCTAATCACTAAAAAACAACAACAACAACAACAACAACAACAACAACAACAAAAAAACACACACACAATGCATTCATAATTCAAGAAACTAAAATTCTTGTGATAATGAAAACAAAAAAACAAAAACGAAACATATTTAGCATCCTGCCTATGTTGGAAAAAAGAAGGACATGATTTTTTGTTTTTGCTTTCCCAAAATTGCTCTCTGACATATTTTCCAAAACAACCGGCCAAAATATTTTCAGGATAGTTACCAGCTTTGATACAAAAATAAAAAGGAAATGGATTCAAATGGAAAAGTTGATGCAGGAGTTCAAATACATAATGTGATCTTTTCCTCTGAAAAAAAGTCAAATTTTATACAGGAGATGCTTTTCAGTACTTTAACAACTTTTTTTTTTTGATTAAAAAACAAATGAAAAAAGCAAATTGCCTCAAAAAAGAAATCGGGCTGGAATGCTGAACATAGATGTAAATATGTATATATATATATTTTTTTTTTTTCCCTTTTAATATCTCTGCCTCAAAATATCTCGGCCTTGGGGAACACAAACTTTCTTTTTTTAATACAAAATGAATATTTACAGCATTCTGTCATTTGCTTTATATCCTTGTATTGAAACACAAATTGTTACACAGGAATTCCAAATGAGCTAGTCTGGGCATTATGTGAAATCATACCAAACTTTGAGAATGTTGATCAGGGTACCATTTCATAAAGATTGTTATCAATAACAAATTACAATAGTTGTTATAAGCTACTGAAAACCTTGCATCTGATTGACTAAAAGCAAATTTGTCACAGAAATGTGGCAGATGTTACTGAAAACAAGTTTTTATGAAACACGGGACCCAGATTGGCACTTCATTCTGCTCTATCTCACTACATTCCTCTCATGAATCAACCCCCAGTACCATACTGCAAAAGTTTGGTGTGTAAAGGTCTTGTGATCCGGAAGGTACGAGGACTCATCATTGAGACTAGGAAGGAAGTGGCAGATCGGGGGTGGGGGTGGGGAATGACGGCTCTATTCTACACTATGCAATTTACTGTTAATTCTTTTTTTTTTCGGGGGGGGGATGGATTTTTCCCCCCTAGTGGGGTACTGTGAATAAGGTAAACTTTTACCACATTCCCTTTGCAATTAAAAAAGTTGTTTTCCCTGCTGATATGTAAGTGTATGCAAGTGCAAAAATGAAAACAAAACATAACATTTACAAAAATCACAGAGCCATGCATATATACTGCTACGTACCATCCTCAGGTGCGTTTAAACTTACCTTTTAAAATTGTAAAATTTTTTAATTTTAAAAATCTTAAAATTGACCAGCCTGAGCTGCATCACATTTCCATACCAAATGTATGATAGAAAAGTGAAAATATGGTGAAGTTTCTTTGTTTGTTTGTTCGTTTATTTGTTGTCCATGCATGAAATCACAAAATGTTTTAGTCTTCTCTGGCAGCAATAGATGCACCAAAAATTCATAACTTTTGTACAGATATAGTCCAATACTCCACAAACTTCACTGATTGTGTGTCCTACTGATATTGCTGCATTCCCTTAATCCACATTTATATTCGGATTGTATCCCCTTGCACCAAGAGAATACCATGTCCTGTTTGCCCACTCACATCTATACTGTGATGAACTTTGATAGTGTACTGCATAAAGTCAGTTAGTCATTCTGAAGTTTCATTATTTCGAAGGTGTATTAATGCAAAAGTGAAATGGGGTTCATTCTCCCCAAGGTTTTGAAACTATTGCTTCTACTCCTTTTCCTATTCCTCCTCCTCCTTCTCCTATCTCTACTACTACAATTACAAATGATATGGCAACAATAGCTAATGTTCCTATTGCTGGTGGTAAGGTAAGTTTTTATTGTTACTATTTTTGCTTCCATCTAATGATTTCAATAACATCTTCAAAAATACTTGTAATGTAATGAGTGCAGTTTTTGACAATGGCCTTCCCCCCTCCAAAAAAAAAAAAAAAAGAAAATCGTGCTTATGTGTTTTTCCATTCAAACTCTTCATGTACATTTCTTCTTCGCTTCTTTGCAAAAGTTGCTATATTAATGCTTTTACCGTAATTGATATCAAAATTTGTCCAGTTTCCTATTTCATCATTTTTCCTCCTTCCACTTCTTCATCCTCTCAAACTACTTCTTATAGATGTTGTTTTTATGATGCAAACTCTATGGAGCATGATTTACAATTCCAAGGAACTATTACAACAGCAGTACTAAGTACCAATTCTTAACAACTACCACAGTAACAACGAAGATGCCCTCGGGGTGATGTATGTACATCACCAGTTGCTATGGCGATTGCAAATCATTCTTCATTACAGTTGTCCCACTGGACTCTGATATATG
Source organism: Diadema setosum (assembly GCF_964275005.1). Classification (NCBI taxonomy): domain Eukaryota; kingdom Metazoa; phylum Echinodermata; class Echinoidea; order Diadematoida; family Diadematidae; genus Diadema; species Diadema setosum. The sequence goes on from NC_092699.1 coordinate 6,881,775, forward strand.
AAACTTTCTTGCATTCTCTATTTTTTTCCTGTTCCATTACTGGATTTTCTTGAGAGCTGTTAACTTGGAATAATCTGAGTAGAGTTGCTCCATCTTGCCCTAACTTCGATGCATTTGAGTTGCAGTTGTTTTATCTACGCCTCCTTTCTAACTGTTGAAGTTGATATTGAAAATGAATCTTCTTTGGGTGAAGCAGAAACAACTGGTATTTCCTCCATCATGTCATCATTTTATTTTGGCAGGAATGGTGAAGTTAATCTCTCACTAATCTTCATCCCACCCTTTAAATTTCTTCATTAGATTTATTCAATTCAATTCTTCTTCAACATGAAACCAAAACCAATGAATCATATATTTTTACATCCCTCTCGTCAAATGACAAACTTGAAATAATTGTGCAAAGGATAAATGTGGGAGAGAGAGAGAGAGGTTATATTTGCAAGATTTCTGGCAATAGATAATACTATTTTAGCAGACTACCCTGCTAAAAGAAACTGGAATAAATGAATGAATGAATGAATGAATAAATGAATACATAAATCAAACAATCAATAAACAAAATAAATAAATAAATGAATAAATAATAAATTAATTGATTAATTAATTAAATAGATAAGTTTCTAGTAATTACCTATAAGAAAAAATGAATTGCAATGACATCATCACCTAATGAAATTTGCCCATTATTGTTTCTTAAACTATAATGAACTTTTAACATCCTATAAATTTATTCATTTATGTAAAATTTGAATGAAATCTATCATTCTAATAAGCAAATGTCACTGTGGACACAAGAGTGCCAAATAACATTACCATAACTTTGTTCTACACTTTGTTAGCATACACAAGCGTTTGCTGTGATCCTCACCATTATTGATACTATTATTTAATTTTTGTTGCTGTTGTTGGGGGGGGGGGGCAAGTTATAGGCCTGGACTTTGGGGGATTCTGCAAACCAAATACACTGGTCATGGAATAGTTAAGGATTTTTTTTTCTTTTTCTTTCTCTTCCTTTTGTTACTTCTCTCCAGACAACAACATTAACAACTAAGAAAGTTCAAGTTTGTGTAAAATACTCTAAACCACTCTGCTCCTATCTTCAGAGATGACACAAAAATGATAATGCATAAGGATCTTCTGTCAATCCAAATAACACTGATTATGTCATATCTCTGGCCTTGTTTTTTCCCCCTGGTAGAAGGGCAATCCAATTTCCATGTCTGTCTTCTATAAGTTTCCTGAAGCTGAGCTACCATCCCCCCCCCCCCTTTGCAACTTCCTTGTTACACTCATTCCAAACGACATTGACTCAGAAAGGAGGGAAAAGATAATCTAATCAAGAATATTTGTCCTTTTCAGTGATACCCACACCCCCTCTATTGACAAAATCTCAATAACTGCTTAAACACACACACACACACACACACACACACACACACACACACACACACACACACACACACACACACACACACACACACACACACACACAGATAGAGGAATACCTATACCTATCATATCTGTGCATTCAATGACAGATTAGCACAGCGCCCCCATTGGAAAGTTCAAAGCACATTTCCTGTTCACCACCCTCTTGTATAACTCAAGGGACAAATTCTTCTGCACTCAATACCCAAATGTACGCTTATGTGATAATAGAATTATATATCTATTTTTCTTTAAAGGCAACAATGAACTAAAATACTTTCTTGAGTGGTTTACCCAAATAAGGACATGTGGGATGAGTTATTTTGGGTGACATCACCTGCTACAACTTTTTGAGAAGAGAGAGAGAGAGAGAGAGAGAGAGAAAGAAACCATCTGTATCTTGATTTAGAAAATCCTGTCTTAGATTGATTTGTGTTTAATTATTATTTTGGCAAATAAATGCTTTACACAAAGCTTTATCATAGACTATGGATTGGATATGCCTGATAATGTCAGGGGGAAGAAATATGGAAACATATGCATGCATTTATATCTTCTCTCTAACTAAAATTGTGTTCATAAAAGGTAGTTAGGTCAGAATCCCACTTCACATATCAGTTAACTGCTATATACTGTCTGCACACTGTAGAATCTGTTTTTTTTTTTTTTTTTTTTTTTTTGCCAAGCACAGTGACCTATTAGATTCTTATTCATCATCAATTTTTATCTTTTATCAATTAGGGAGACTGTCACATCCATTATACGGACACATTTTTTTTCTTTTTTTTTTTTTGCCTGTTGGTGTACATCCAAACAGATAAACCCTAAAAAGAAATGCTATTTTAGAATATCTAAAAATTGAGTGTCCTACTAATAACTAATGCTCGAGTATAAATAGAAATTCAGATGGTAGGAATGTATGTGCCTGATGTAATTGCCAACTTCCAATGGACTTGAGTAATATGTTGAAAAGTGTAGCAAAAATTAAAGCCAACTTTGTTTAAAGGGGAAAAAATTGCCACAGAGACAGCAACCATTCTGTGACTGAAGTGATAAGAACGGAAACTGACCAGGAACAAAAGTTGAGGGAATTCAGGCATATTTCAAGGCAGTCACAATGGCAAATTTGGTCATGGTACTTCAGAAATTACTTGCGTAGTTGTTCTGTACTGTTGTGAACACTATCATTCCTGCATTCTATTTCCATATACACTGCTAAGTAAATAACAAAGACACCACATTATTACACATTACAATCTATCTATACCTACAAGAAGAAAGTTGGTAATTTGATAGAAATTCATAAAAGAAAATCTCATTTGGGTCTCTCTGTGAACCTCACATAGTATGAGTACTACAGTTTCACTTTCAATTCAATGATATTTATATCCAGCAAACAATATACATGTACATGAGTACGAATATCGAAGGCCATTGGTATGAACATACTCTTCACGATACGTCAGGGGTCGTTGGTCATGTGAATCAAATGTAACTGAGCCTTGCTGGATTTTATGACATGCCATGATTGATGATTTCCTATTACTTCAATATTACACTCCATAGAAACTTTCATCACTCTTGTTTACTTACGCATGAAACACTTTTCCCCCCATAAAGTACATAATTACATGCACCTTTACAAAAAGATAACTCAGAAGTCATATTGAAGAAGGAAGGTGTCCTTGCTATGAAATAAAGAATGAGGGTGGGTGATGATTTTGGGAGTGTACTGAGGGCATATTTCATTGAAATTCCATCACAAATACATTTTGCTAATTTTCCTTTCCTGTTCTGCAAGTTTGATAGCAACAGAAACATTCACCATGGCCTCTACAGAGAGGAGAGCCGGGCTCATTAGTCAATGTCAACAGAGTGTACTTTGAATTTCAAAATATCTGACTTTGTCCATTCATACTGCCATGATATTAACAAAGCCTCACTGTTGCAACTATAATGATGGGCACGCACAGGTGGATCTATTCATTTTGTATGCAACTTTGGACATTTTTGTTGTTGTTGGTGTTGTTAGTGATAGCCTGAGAGGATTACCTGCAACTCGTGTTTCACACATGGCAGCAGGGAGTTGTCTAAACATGGGGTATATAGTCATGTGACCCAATACATGATTTTTTTGTTTCCGTTGCAGGGCATGGATCTTGCTTCAAACTGTGACAGTAAAATGCACATAAAATTGCACTCTGGTATGCGATTTTTCTGCCAATGTTTTAAATGGCTTTTGGTAAACTCACTTTGAAAGAATCCATCTCATACCATCATGTCTTGAGTTTCATGAAGTCTTATCTATTTAATATCATTATCATTTATAACCCTATTTATTTATTTATCAATTTATTTACTTACTTACTTACTTATTAATTCATTCATTCATCTATTGATCTATTTATTTATTTATTCACTTATTTTATATCTATCTTTATTTTTGTTTTGCCATTTTACTTTTTTTTTTGCTCAGTGTGAACAGCCTTCAGAATCACTGCAAACATTTCCGGTGTACTAGACCCAAAGTAATTCAGAAGTACTAACATACCGCAGTAATCCCAGATTGTCAACCCAGACAGCTCCTACTTATTAGCTGCTGGAGAGAGATTACGAACAAATATTTTTACGCATCTTTCAACAGGATCTCAAGCGCGCTTTAAGACTCATCTGCCTTCTGACAAGATGGTACATTCTGTTTCGAAATTGTCCTGGCAACAGTGGCCACTGTGATGTCCATAGCAGACCAAGGCAGACAAACAGGTGCATACTGCTTGTAAAGGTCACAAGTTTTCTATCATCCAAATTTCCCCTCTTAATCTCATCAAACTACTACGAGGAATATAGTTTTTGTTTTTTTTTTTCTTTTTGAGCTTTGGCAAAGTTCTTGACACATGTCCAAACCTCCCACTACTGCCTTTGAGTCAGAAAATAACATGTAAACAAGTCATGCAGCTGTAAACTGGCCAATAATTTACATAATGCTCCCCCCCCCCCTTCTGTGGGGAGGGGAGCGGAATGTTTGTAGGGTGCATTTATGGGAAGGGGAAACTTAAAGGACAGAACGTAGACATTTCAAGAAAATTCCAGCTGATTGAAAGGGATGCATTAAAAAGACCAACAACAACTCCCGATGAACAGGCAAACGAATAACGAACAAAACTTGAATTTGCTTGGGGAAGGATGGGTTTAATGTGAAGTAAAGATGGAAACGTCCCACCACTCATTGCCATCTTGGGTGAGACTTGCTCAAACAATCACAATACACAAACGACAAGAGAAGGGTTGTTTTTGATGTGAAACACGGATATTTCTTTGCAAAAAACAAAGGTGGACCCCCAGAGATAAGAACATGTCGTAATAAACAAAAACCTTGCTGCATTTAATTCCTGCATTCCTGATTAAAAGCTCCATGCTAGCAAACGCTGCAGGTTTGAAATTCCCCCACTGAAGACACAAATTCCCATGCTGTTTCCTTCCTTCTACTACGTGGGAGTTACTTCCTCTTTCTTCTGACTTCACACGTATTACAAATCACTCTGTTGAATATGCATTAAAAGGTTGTAACACACTCAAATGACCACATCATGAATAATGTCAAGAAATACCCCCCAAAATACTAGTAATAAAAAGTGGTTTTTGACCAGTTCCTGGCAGACTTTGACTAGGATCTGTGAAGAATGAGTGTGGCAAGGACTTCATATTGTCTTCCACACATCATTTGAAAAAAAAAAAAAAAGAAATCAATGATATAGATTCATTCACTTCATACTAGCATTCAAAATAATCTACAGTAACATCGCATACATTTTTTTTACAACCTGACGGTACCACACGCGTTTGCATTTCTATATCCTGTTTCACAGTCGACACTCGCAACTTTGACATCCATATCTCATCCATTCCCAGTGAGAGTCTTAACTGCCCATACCATTGGTATAAGACCATCATCTTTCCATGATGAGCGGGTTAAGGAAATTAGCTGGCAAGACTGAAAGTTGCATAGATTAAAAGTGATAGTTGCCCCCCCCCCCCCACCTCATTCCCTCAAAAAACAGCAAAACAAAACAAAACGGGGGAGGGTGTAGCAAGGTACAGATGAATGATACTTATACTAAACGTACGATGTAGGTTTGTTTTGACCGCTAAGTGTTTTCAAGTGTCTGATACTTGACATTACTCTATTAATTTTGCGTATCTCAACCTTCATGTATAGACCACTGTGAAATTAATTACAATAACGACAGTTAACTGCACTGTGTGTGACAGTAGGTACTCCATTGCTACTTATAATTTTCAAGGAGGAAAAGAAAGTTAAAATAACAATCAATATCAAACTGGTATATCAATATTAAAGGGATCGTAGAGTTTTGGTTGAGACCTAATTTCAGGTTTCTAACATTTTTTGGTGAGATAATGAGAAACCTCTTATGAAATATGAAAGAGCATGTAATTCTATGAGGAATTCAACGTTTATTTGATGAAAATTGTTTTTGAAATGGCTGAGATATCCAAAAAAGAGCGGTTCTAATAAAGTGTGGGACCCACACTTTATCACGATCGCTTTGTTTTACTTTATTTTTGGATGTCTTGGCCATTCCAAACCCGATTTTCAACAAATAAACTTTGAATTCCTCCTAAAATGGTACGTTCTGCACTATTTCATAAATGTTTTCTTGGTATCTCGCAAAAAGTTAAAAGCCCAATTCTCATCTCCACCAATACTGTACCATCCCTTTAACCTGTTGAGGATGAGTCCCGAGTACACTCAGGCAGGTGTCTATGGGAAATGAGTGTTGTAGCAAAATCAAACCTTTCTCAACGGGTTAATGGACTTCTTGTGGGAGTGCAGAAAGTGTCAATGGCATAACTCAGCTCCCTCTCCCCCCCCCCCCCCCCCCCAAGGGAATTACTATGAATACTTTCACATTCAAATCAGAGGAATAACATCCTGGAATTCATCAGCATAGCCTAACTAACATTACAGACAAAGCAGAAAATACTGCATCATCCGGAAAAAAGTTTATGCCACATTATCCGACAAACTCATATCACTCCTCGCAAATCATACGATTCCGTGGACAAGAGTCTATGAAGGCGGTGGGGCAAATGATTTTGATTTCTAATCCTACTTGCCACATGTCTACATCACGAGACTTTGACTTTAGTACATGCTCATCCTTGCAGGAAAACATGTGTTTTTGAGACAGAATTGCTTCTGTCTTCTAAAGATACAAACAGTTGGAATCTACAGAGCAGAAGCAAACAAAACAAGAACATGGAGTCTGATCGTGACGACAGCTGATGTGGATTAATCCACTTCCTCTCTCCCCGAAGGATTCGAAGATTCCCAAATCACAAATTATCCCTCATTTTGATGACAATTTCTTCCCCCCTCCCCCAACCCCGACCGGGCTGAGGGATTCAATCACATCCAGTGAATTGGAGGGGAGGAAACAGAAAATTGGGAATCAAACGGCCGCCGATCAAGGCCCCCGCTATAGGCCCTCTGGACACGCTCGGACGAGAAACGGCGAGAGCGGCCGGATGACGGGAGGACTAATCAGTGATTTCCAGCAAACCATTTCTCACTGGTATCGCCGTGATTGATTTCGTCCTCTCCGACTTCAAACATCTCCATGATGAATTTGCCTTGCAATCCACAACAGAAAAGAATTCAAGCGCAAAAAAAAAAGAAAAAAAAAAATTCTGCGGAACCCAGAGATGGTTCCCCGCTTTCGCAAATTAGACAAAACAATGTGGGAGGGGAGGGTTGCGCAAACAGGTTAGTCTCGTATTTAACCCCTTCCCTCCCACACACTGCCCTCCCCCATACAGCTTTTGACATGATTCATCACCTTCCCGTAAGCAATTGGTTAAATTACAAACATCTCTTCCATTCTCAGGTACTGTAACAGGCCCCATTTCCCGATTTCTTTGGTGGTAGGTAGTCATATGTTGTTTTAGTACTGAATGCAGCACAACTCAATGGGGTGAAGTTTAATTAAAGAATCCAAGAAAAGTTTGAAGAATCTCACCAAATGATATACACACAGTCCTACATTTGAAAATGAGTTTGGATCAGATGGTTTTACCTGTCCTCTTTGCAGCATGTTTGGGTCTGGTGCATTGGGCGTACTCGGAGAGCGGCGTCGGTTGGATCTCCCGGCTTGCGGAGAGTTGGGCGCATTCTGGCCGAAAAAAAAGAGAAAAGAGGATGATGAAAAGAGAGGAATAAAAATACATGGAAGATTGATAAAAGAAGAACATTATATCACATTGGATTAAGTGCACAAGCTGTTCTTTTTGAGGATCAAGTCTTTTTATCCATAATCCTAATACCCCCTTCCCCCTCCCCCCCCCCCCCAAAAAAAGGGAGGGCATTGGGATGGGCTGGGATGGGAGGAAAAAAGTGGCAGTTATTCAACGGCGGGAATAATCACAACACATCAACACCTCCATTGAATATTCTATTCTTACACACTAATCTGATTTTTTTTTTCTTTGTCATTTGTGGTTGATTGACAATACAGTATCAACAGTGCCAAATTGCAAAAAGTGCAATGAGAATCACAATATAAAAAGTAAACCCTTACTTTGGTTGCAAAGTTTTACCGAATACTCATAATATAGAAGAATATGAAACAGGGAGGAGGCTGAACACTTTACGCAATACTTAATTCTCCTGTTCCACAGGTATTCCACATGGGATGTGCAGTACGCATTTGCCTTACTTCCTTTGTTACACAAGCCACTAACACACAGAAACATTGCATAACTGAACAATGTACAAACTTTTCATACGGTATCACTTGCAGATAAATCTGGCACTTACTGTAAAAGTTGATATTTTCACCCAAGTAATTTTTCACGGTGGGCTGGGTAAGAGGAATTTTGCATGTTTTGAATTCCGCAGAATCATGACATTTAATTATTGTACATATAACAAGCAAAAATATTTGTGTGCTTTTATTTTTGCGCTATGGTTGTGCGAAATGTGTGGAAATTTCAACACCATGAAAAATTCCACTTTTACAATATATCCTAGAGTAAATTAGGGAGCTGAACAGTGTACAGATGCTCTACTTTTTTCTTTTTTAAGATAGTGGGAATTTTGGCTGAATTTGACAAACATACTCTCACACACATAAACACTCCCACACATTCACAAACACCCAACTGCTTCCTGCTGTAACATGCGTGAGAAAAAAAAAATGGAAGTAATAAAGGAAACTAAAAGCTAAACAACAACAACTGAATAAAAATGCCACTACTACAACTTATTTATCTGGTCACCACAGGAATGACAAAAAAACAAACAAACAAAAACATGAAAAAACACACATACAAACTTTAGAATTCTGCACATCACGAACGCCTGATATTCAAGACTGGATGATATGCACATCACTTCCTTTGCTTCAAAACAAAATAAAACTCGAAATAGATCTCTGACGCGACAAAATTATCATTAGTCAAGACGCTCTAAGATCTTTCAATACTGACTTGTTCTGCTCTTTGTGAAGAAATTCATAAAAATGGCATTAGAAATCTAATGTTTACCTACCATAACTATTATAATCACTCAAACATCTGAATATCTAAATTGGCAAAAGATTCTGTGATTAATGGGGAATAAGCTATCTCTAAGTTCCTGATAAATCCAGCAAAAAATCACTTTGAAAAAATGTGATGGCATGTAAAAATAACAGGCGGGTGCATACCAACAAAATAGTGAGATTTCATTATACATGGTATATAATACACATACATATGAATATCAGTGTTTGCACCTGTTCATATGGACAGATGATGAACAAAATTATCTAATTGTTGAGTGCGATATTTTGTAAACCAAACTGTGCATTCATGAAAGTTACCAAATGATGACCTTTGACCCTGTGTTCACATGCATCTAGGGATAGAAAATAGCATGATTATTTAATACTCTACCATTTAGACATCCTGCTGCAATGCTAACTATCACACAATTTCTCAAATACCTGGTAATCACAATAATTCTGAAAAAGTCACAAGAAATCCTGTGATTCATGCTATTTATTTTTTTATGTTGTTCACACCGGCGAAAAATCTCAAGAAATTGATCACAATGCAAATTGTGAAGTTTGTGACATAGTGAATGGTAGTGATGTGATGTGCTGCTAGAGCAAAATTTGTGGCATTTCATGTGCTAAAAAGTTGGGTAAAATATCTTGAGATGCTTTTTTATCAGATGAATGTTGGTTTAATACCTTCACAGACATTCATATATGGACATATATTGTTTCAGATATCGTTTTGATTTATATGCTATGTCTTTCCTGAATGCACAAATGCTTATAAAATACTCTCATCATGGTATGTTCCTCAATGTGAGAACATTACATCTCACCTGTTATTTGGGAATTCATCCTGGAAAAATAATGGGTAAGAAGTTAACATCACACACAGCTTTAGATCAAATTGCCATCCACTTTGAATATTGATGATAGCATTGCTTGTTCGATTTGTTTGTTTGTTTGGTTTTTTTTTTTGGGGGGGGTTTGGGTTTTTTTTTTTTTTTTCAAATAAGCCTACAACTGTACATTTTATGTTCTAGGATTCTTGATCTTAACTTTCATATGTGGTAACAAGTTGACACAGTAATGTGAATATACACAAATGAGGTCGCATGAATTTATCTTGCATTTTGAGAATCGCCATTATGATAGCACAAAAAGTGCTTCACCTATTTACAGTGCAGTAATAAACAACGAACTTAACATCTAAAGACCCAGTAGCATGGGGAGATGTGGATAGCCTGATTGAAACTATCTTCATTCGCTGTCCACTGGGGTACATCAAAAAAGGCCCCCCCCCCAAAAAAAAAACCACAAAAAAAAAAACCACACACACACCAAAGCAACACATGAAAAGCATCCATCAGCAAATATGTGCATCAAAGCTTTACGTTCATTGGTAATGGTCAACTCCAGCACACGATTCCTCTGCTGTGTGTGTACTTAAAGGGATCGAACAGTTTTGGTTGAGACCTAATTTCAGGTTTCTAGTATTTTTGGTGAGATAATGAGAAACCTATTATTAAATATGAAAGAGCATGTAATTCTATGAGGAATGCAACTCTTATTTGATGAAAATCAATTTTGAAATGGCTGAGATATCCAAAAAGAGCGATTCTAAGAAAGTGTGGGACCCACACTTTATTACGATTGCTTTGTTTTACTTTGTTTTTGGATGTTTCAGTCATTCCAAACCCGATTTTCATCAAAAACTTTGAATTCCTCTTAAAATGGTATGCTCTGTATTATATTATAAGTGTTTTCTTGGTATCTCTCAAAAAGTGAAAAGCCCAATTTTCATCTCCACCAATACTGTACCATCCCTTTAACATAGATATCAGTGATTAAACTGTAGACGATTTGTTACGGGATTCTCAAATATATCCACACCGCACCAGCCTTTCCACTCTATGGTATATCTGTCACTGCTATTGGATCTTAACCACTATAATTAAATACACACTTCCAAGTAAAGAGAGTTCTAAATGGACTGCATTTGCCTCAAACATTCTCTCTCTCTCTCCTTATTACTGTAAAACATGATATATTCGCGGCATGAAAATTTCACGAATTGAAGCCGACGACCTTTCTCCCGGCATGAAATTTTCACGAATTGCCACTGATGTCCAATGCATATTGTGTAGGCAAGAACATTCGTGTGCATAATTTCACGAATGTTGTCATGCACAAAATTTGCGAAATTAAAATGCATGCGAACATTCCTCGTTTTACAGTACCCTGTGTGCCATAGGCAAACTATAAAACATGTATGTCACATCCTAAATCTGTAATTAATGTATATTGCAAGGGAATTTACTCTTTCAAACATTTCCCCTATACCCTGATGGATGGAATTCACAGTGATAGTATAGACTTCATCAGCACAGAGTCCAAATAAATCTGTGTAATTGAACGGCATATCGCATGGGTAAACAGACATCCAAATGATAAATGTCCACTGATGAGGTTTCATTACATGGACCTAATCTAAACCATGGCTCTGATTTCTAGAGGCTGTGAATGCAGGCTAGTGCATTTAGACATGGTTATTTCAATTACTGTATCATGGAAGTGTCATATGGTATTAAAAGAAGAAGAAGCTATTGCTTCAAAATTGAGTATCTGTTTCATCTATAAACCAAGAGGGTGCCTTCTGCATTGTAAAAATTCTCATTATTTACCAAAACCTATCCTATGATGAAATCACACAAGTTAATCCCTCATACACCCTTCATGACTAGCATTGGTTGACATACTTCATCAGTACACCAAGCTATGGTGGCTTTGAAATTCTTGGCCGAGTGTATCAAGACCTACACATTTTGGCAATGTTACACTGTTACAGTAGCACACATGAAAGGGCTAACATTATCTGATAACTTAAAGGACAAGTTCACCTTCATAAACATAAGGATTGAGAGAATGCAGCAATGTTAGTAAAACACATTGCAGTGAAAGTTTGAGGAAAATCGGACTATCGATGCAAAAGTTATGAATTTTTAAAAATTTTGTGTTGGAACCACTGGATGAAGAGACTACTAAGGCATGTGATGTCATATGAGTACAACAGTATAAAGAAAATGTAAAGAAAATTCAACATATTTTCACTTTTTTCGCATAATAAAAGAGCACTTGACTTGCCTCTTTCTAAAGGCAATGGGAATGATATTACCCATAACATATGTTAGTAACTAGTCAAGGGAATGTGTACTTTTTTCAAAAGATGAAATTTTGTGAAATTCTCTTTATATGTGACCCGCGACAACGGTTTCAGGCAAAAGTCGCAATAGCAAATTTCCTCCTAGGCGGGGTACAAAGATCTTTACCATTATTTTTGTCGATATGGGTTTTTTGCAGAAATCGAATCTTTGATATGTTTTCTACATCTACACCAAATTTCGTAGCATAAGACTACGTTTTTCCTATCGAAAATGGAATTTTAAGCACCCTATGTTGGATCGTACTCGTCAGTTTCGAGCTTCTTTCGAACGTCGCGCCAATATCCCCAGCGTTGCTACGGCGCAAGGTCTCGCATGCGATTGGCTGGTGCGTCACGCACATTTACATAATTCGGCTTTCGGATCGGAGGCACCAGTTGCAGCGTTTGGGGAATGCTTTGTCCACGCGTGCATGTAATTACATGCTCAATTGTTCTTGCTATAGTGGTTTATACGCTGTAGTGCGTGCTCTTCTTTTGGCTTATGATCCAAACTATTCTACCGCAATGTTCGACAACGGAAGTGAAACAAATATCACGTACGTAGCACGACATAATCGTGTGAAAAGAAAAAAAAAAACAATAGTCTACTTGTACATGTAGTAAAAATTATGACAGCAGACTGACTCAAGGGAAGGTAGATGAGAGGAAAGGAGAGGTCACATGAAACCAGTTATATTCAAATACTATACACATCAAGATCGCACGAAACTAACGACCGAGTCGTGTTTGTTTGTTTGTTTTAACACTACCAAACAAGGCAACATATGCACGGCTTGTAAAACCAAAGCAAACAGGAAGCGTGACCTTTGCCAGCACTGTCATTTATCTGCCTTCAAAAGGGTCGGCAATGATAAAGTTAAATCAACAACAATGAAAACGCGATTTGTAAATGTGTGGATTCGCCACCCTCTCCTGTTACATGCACATGGTCATGGCGTGTGGATGCCATTGCGTAATGCGTGCACCATACACATGTACACCATACGTGCAATTATCGTATCCGCCATCTTGAAAGACGTAATGGTAAAACACACCCGAGCGAACCGCATTGTTTTTCGGCTTCATACGCTGAGCTGCTAGGAAGGGTGCCCGGGAAATTTGACTCTCTCAGTGAGCCAATCAGAAGGCGATGTGCTGCCCCCCCAAGGAAAAACGCAGTATCTACATCCAGCTCCATTTCTAAACAACCGAGATATTCACCATTTTATATTTTTGCCAAAGCCCCTGGAAAATTTACTCTTTTGAAAAATTCCTTCATTGTGGAATTTTAGTCTATCTAGCTACCAATTTTCCTGGAAAATATCATTTTGTGTTTTTGTTTTCTTTTTCAGTTATTGATGAAAATGCAGATACTTTGGGGAAACCCCACGCAATTGACTGATTTCCCCAAGGAAAAACGCAGTATCTACAATGGAACGAATTTCCCCAAGGAAAAACGCAGTATCTACAGCGGAATGACTAGGATTAATCTTCTGCCATAATTATGTATGCATGTATACATCATTGTTCAAGTATTCTCTGGCCCTGGGGGATGCATCCTCCATCCCCCCCCCCCCCCCCCCATTTATGCCCTGATTACAGAGCAGGCTTCATAAGATTATCAAATAACAGATCGTTCTTGGAACGTTTTGCTTAAAAGTGTATCCCAGACCGATCTTGCTGTAGGCCTAACGTTACGTCGATACGTGTTTAATGGAGCTTGCCAGGGCTGTAATGTGATGCTACATGGCCTAGCCGCTAACTAGCATCTAACCAGTTTGTTAGAATACTATCTAGATCTGTACAGTCTAGGTTACAGTCTGTCTAGACCAAATATAAATCGGATGTCTGGATCAAGATCGATCTAGACTAGGTCTAGTTTTTATATCGTTTATTCTAGGCTGGCTACGTAGCAGGCTACACGAGTCTACCGCCTCAGGCTATACATGCACGATGCTCACAGAAAAAAAAATAGCCTAACGTTAGAACTGCAGAAGGTTTAAGCCCTACACGAGCCAGGACTCTTTGATTAGAAAAAAAAAAATACATCTAGAACCGGTCTAGAATGAAGTGACATCCGCTCTCTAGGCCTATTCCTTCTTGATTGAACCTAAGTTTTAACGTCATGTAAATTTGTAATGTAGGCCCCTAACTTTTTTTACTTGTAAGTTATGTAGCATGCAGCATGGCCATGCATGCATTTTACGCAACCCAGTCTCACTAGGGTCTAGACACTGTAGGCCTATAGATCCGATAAGAATTAAAATACAACTTATTCTTAACTGTCTCTATTTTGTCCATTTACCGTGGGTACCTATTTTTCACATGGACCCTAATCTATTGTCAACTATGTAATTTTAAGACAGTATGGTATGGAGTAGATAATTGAACATTGACACTTCACTAGACTTAGGATTCTAAAAAGTGGTTCAGTTTTAGACTTCTTACTACAGGCCTGCCCTAGAGTAAGCCTATTCAAGTCCTACACTAGATCTTTCTTTAGACTTTCGGAATACGGACCCTGAAAGTTCTGATTAACGTTAAGTCTAACATTAGAAAAGAGACGCAAGACTCAAACGTTACTGTCTAGACAAGTCTAAAAGACTTAGACTTAGATCTATGGGATCACAGGGTGTAACATGTTACATAACCTGACGTTTATCCGATACAACACAAATAGATCTAACGGTTAGGGCCTATTGCCTTTCGACGAAACTTTCGGATTCGGAGCCGGATGAATTTTGACAAGGGTCTAGGCCTAACAAAGTTACTTCACAACAAGTTAATATTGAAATAGTACGGATAATGTTCATCATTGAGGTAGAATATGAAAGAATAAAGCTGATCGTTTATCACACGAAGCGAAGTAAACACAAATATATGCATTTGTGTTTGCCTCGCTTTGTGTGACAAACATGCATTTGTGTTTACTTCGCTTCGTGTGACAAACAATCAGCTTTATTCTTTCAATATTGAAATAGTTTTGAATAACTTACTCATTATCTGCAGATAAATTTTTCTTGAGGGCTAGGCTCACAAGTAATTTTTCCCACGACAACATTTTGTTTTATTCCAAGTACACACTCCCACTGTATGCTGACTAGCCGGGCCCTCTGCTGACTGCTGCACAGCATCAGTGCAGCTAGCTGCAAGCTGTCAGTGTTGTGTTGCATTGTTTAATGTGCACTCGGTTAGTCTTAATCACACACTGTGTTTTATATTAGGATCACGATCTCATCAAAATATTTACTAATCAGTATTGTTTCGGTTAGATATTTTGAACATTATGTCTTATTATTGAGCAAGTATATCTAAAGAAAGTAATTTACGTTCAAATTACAGAACAACCGGCAAAGTATTCACGTATATAAATAACAGTGTCTGGTAATTAAGACTAGCTTTGTAGATACTGCGTTTTTCCTTGGGGAAATATTCATCATGTAGATACTGCGTTTTTCCTTGGGGAAAGTGCAAGTTAAGTGTAGATACTGCGTTTGGCAGTTACGGAAAAGTGGCTTTCTAAACATTTTTTCAAAAATCTGAATATGTCATATGAAGAAGGATTGCCCACTGACTATATTTATGCAAAAAAGTGAAAATCGCCAAAAATGTTAGATACTGCGTTTTTCCTTGGGGGGGCAGTGTGGTTGCTAGAGGCGGAGCTTAACATCGATTGGCACCATCGTACGGATGGGTGATTCTCACCTCGCATCGCCGCTCGGACATTGTCTTTGAGAAAGAGGTGAATCTTCAAAGTCCGTTTTCTCGCAATTTTGTCAGGCTAACAACTTAAAAAGTGCATTTTATTTCGCTTTCCATGCCCACTTATGGTGCCGAAGAATGCAAGTGTTTTATATCAATGCAAAGCTTAGGAAATGGGCAATGTGATTCAGTGAAAAAAATAATTTTCAAAATGCCCGACTTTTGCCTGAAACCGTTGTCGCCGGTCACATATTTTCCTTATTGTTGTACGCATGTGACATCATACACTGCAGTAATCTTCTCATCCAGCGGTGACTGCACAAAAACTTCAAAAATTCATAACTTTTGCACGGATTGTCCGATTTTCCTCAAACTTTCAATGATGTGTTCTACTAATATTGCTACATTCTCTCAATACTTATGTTAATGAAGGTGAACTTGTCCTTTAAGCACTGGCCTCCCCACAAAAGAGATAGCAATATCATCATCGCTGACTTTCCACAGCCATGAACAAAGGTACAAAGGGTATCTATACTGCTGAAACAATCACAACAATGAAAACAAAACCAAGTCCTTTATATCTGACATATTGTGCAAGCTCGATGACTGAATGCATGATATATAATACACTGTGTACATGGCCTTCCGGTGAGTACCAGACAGGCTTAATAACTAATGAATTCAAATTTTATGCACGCCCTCACAACAAAGGTGGCGTCCGAGACAACTCCAGACCCCCTTACCCATCCAAGCAAAAAAAAAAAAATAATAAAAAAAAAAAATCAATGAATGCAAACTTCATCCAAAGTACCAAAATATACCTGGCAGGAATGGGTGGGAGAAAAAAGAAGAAGCTTGTAACTGGGCCCTTGGGTTCTGATTGATATAAATGACTTTGAATACATTCACATGCTCGCTTTCTTTGATTATTCGGGTAAATACCCGACAAGGTCATTTGCCAGGGTTGTCAGGCATATATTTAGGTCTACATATACAAACACACACAACACACATATACAGAAACACATTCGCATGCAATCAATCTCTTCATTAAAAGTTCCGAGCAGACAAACTGTCCTGCCACAGAATTACAACGACTGACACACTGGCGAGACTTGAACCCTAAACCCTCTGACTGGAGGTCGGGTGTCTCTGAACCAACATGCAATGGCACACCCCTGCCACAAATCAGAAAAGAGAGCGATAGTACCAACTTACTCCCGTTGTTTTCCTTCTGGCCAACATTCTTTCGCCCCCTTTTGTGCAATCACGACCGATGCAAAACTATTATACAGCGGCGCACGACAACAAGAATGAAGGGAGGCAGTGTGCATTGCATGCATTGTCCGTCGCAGTCGACATAGCAGTTGAAAAGCAGCTTTTGTGTAGTAGACAATGTCATGTGAGGTATATAGTGACAGAGAAAGATAGACGGAGAGATAGACCGAGAGAGAGCAAAACATGAGAGCTAGCTCTGGCCGCTTGCGTCAAACGGTATGACATCGCCACCTGGTTGTGCTTCCTGTATCCCAAATAGACACGGAAGATCATTCAGGAAGGGAGCTGGTATCGGGCAACGCTGAACGCCACCCATTTAAATGCCCTCCCCAGCTATCTCGGACGGAGCATTTCTGCGCCGAGGTATGCAAATGCCATCCCTTTGGTTTGTGCTGCTAAACTTGCTGCTCCCTGGCAGATTAACTACACGATACAGACGAGGAAGGAAAGGGAATAAAAAGAAGAAGAGAAAGGAAGAAGATAAAAAGGAGAGTCGCCCAAATCTCTTCCTGTAGTAGCTGGTGTATCAAACAATGTGGAAGTTTAATACAAGGGTCGTCACAGGGAATGCCTTTTGGTTTTTTATCACAATTGGCAAATACCGGGATGTGATGTACCTTGTGGTTGCAGAAACACCCAAAGATCCTGCCACAGAGTGACATTCTCCTGGTGACAGTGGTAGATAAATTTGGCACCCGACGTCAGTATCTCTCTGTCTCAAGCAATTTTTTTTTTTGCAAATTCTATTCGACCCTCATTTCCCCCTTGGCCGACGCCACATTTCCCCTATCCCGCACCTACTTCGATTGCCAACGAACACCCCCTGACATCCTTGTGCATCACACGTAACAATAGGTATTGACTAGTCCCATCTATCAAGCCATCATACACTCTAGCGTCCTTTTTACAATTTTGAGGAGAAAAAGAAAAAGACCTCAAAGGGACAAAATTAAAGATGACTCGGACTGAAGTTGGAAATGTAAGTCATTCCAGCAAATTGAGGTCAAAGGATGATTTATCATGATTGCACTGCTTTCCTCCAACTCCATTCGCCTCTGAGACAACAAACAATGTAAAAAAATTCCATCGGATTCTGGGTGCCTTCATCAACTCACTTCTCGAGCAGAAGTACAGCTTCCACACAACTTTCAAGGAGTTTTGGGTAGTTGATAAATGCAAAGCTCTTTTGATTATGGGTTAGAAATATGCTTCTGAAATGATGAAAACAAAAAGTGTGATCACAAACACATTTGAGCCAACAACATTTCTGTAGAGTTGATAAACGCAAAAGTCGTTTTGAACTGCATTTATAGCTTGGACCTGACCACACCAACCACTGCCAACTACACATCTCTGCTCCTCGTGTCAAAATGCGCAATGGAGCGGCCCAGCAACAAGATCTCCTAGTTAACTCATGATAAAGTTGATAAACTTAACAACTCGAGAAACATGATCCGAAAGGTGTTTGCAAATGCATTTTGATGGTGGGTATTGAAACATGTTTCAAACATGGGAAAGTTGATGAACACAGCCTTTGACAAATGGTGCACCCAGACTCATCAACGTGCGTCCTCTAAAAATCAGAATCGGTGCAGTTTCAAGTGGGGTGTGGACAAGACAGCAAACTTGTATTGGATTAGCCCATTTTAACAGCAATCTGCTAGTAAAAATAGAAATCATCACAAAGAAAGACAAAGGAAGAGTAAAGTCTGGACATAGAATACTCAAGAATAAAAAGAATACTTAAGTATTCAAAGAAAATGGCAAATGAATAGGTGATAATGATGTATGATTTGTTGAATTTCATTTGCAATTACATACACTGATGAAGAATGAATACATTTCTAAAGAGAAAAAAAGATGTGCATGGGATGGATACACGAAGCATTAAACAATAAAATGAGGAGAAGGAAGATGAAGCAGAAGAGATATAGAAGACAATGAAGAAAAGGAAGACTGAGAAAAAAAAAACAACAACTCTTGTTCATCATTTCTCAAATATGCAGTTCGTTGGGATCCCTAAATACACCTAAATATACACACTGATCCAAACTCCACTGCAACAGACAAGATCCCTAATGAGGCATGGGATGGGTCTGCCATAGAGGGAGCCCCACCTTTGTTGCAGGGAACAGCTGATAAAATCATCGCAGGGGTCATTCCTGTATCATCTGGCACATCAGACAGCCATTCCCCCTGCGTGCGTACCTTTTGCTGCGCTTCTGAGAATTCAGAAAGACGATCAAATACGTGCAAATCTAATTGAAATTCCGCCGCAGTGACCTAAACAGCACGTCCGTTCTGATCCCTTACCCCCCCCCCCTCGCCATGTATCTCCTAGCGACTATGCTCATGGCCTTCGGTATCTCCCTGTTCACTAGATGATGATACCACACTTGGTACAGGCCTAAGTGGTATCCCACGCGCTGTAGAGGTAGCATCACATGCTACACTCCAAATAAACAGGGGTAAATTGGTCGTCTGGATTGCTTATTGGTAGGGGTGGGGGGTGGGGTGCGGATATAAGGGGAAACCAGAAGAGTGTTTTGTATCTAATGACGAGCTCGGCTTCAGCACGACCTAATTCCATCTACAGAAGAGTAGCAACCAAAATTTCTGCAGCATCAGCAAAGCAGACGACAAGAATCCAATAATTTCCCCGATTTCAAAAAGCTGTGGATCTTGAAACGGATCCGTTCATGGCGCAGGCCTCTCTCTCCCCTCCGGTTAATGAAGATGCCGTTAGAGGTCGACAGCAACATGGCAATCAAACACTTGCAACCTTGACCTTGGGGTGAATGGAGCGGCTGCAAATTCTGGAGTTCTTCCACTTCCCCTTGCGCCCATCCACCGTACGCCGTGCCGAGCTGTAAGTTGACAGCGGCCGTTCCACTCGATTCTACAAATTTATGGGGTCTTGTCACGAAGCTCCCGATTAGGATGTGTAAAACAGACAAGGACGGAGTAATGGGCAGTTTGTGGATGTCACCCCCAATGATGTCTTTTCTCCCGAGTTTGTCCTGCCGGCCGTATTTCCCACTGTCCAGCAGAAGATTGCACTGACCAGCTTGATTTGTGTCTAATGAGATAAGCACCATGGCTCTGCTCATAAAGCTTCAGGGATTTAAAAAAATTGTGTGTGTTTATGTAATTGCTAAAATTATACAAGGCTGAACTTGTCTGGGTGACTTCCCCTAAAAGTTACTAAAAGGTGCATTCCTTTAAAGGACAAGTCCACCTTCATATACATGTGGATTGACTGAAGGCAACAATATTAGTAGAGCGCATCAGTGAAAGTTTTGGGAAAATCGGGACAATCCGTTCA
Organism: Diadema setosum; assembly: GCF_964275005.1. NCBI lineage: Eukaryota > Metazoa > Echinodermata > Echinoidea > Diadematoida > Diadematidae > Diadema > Diadema setosum. Next base: position 6,902,266 of record NC_092699.1, read on the forward strand.
AAAGTTGTGAATTTTTAAAGTATCTGCGAAGTCACTGCTGGATGAGAAGACTACTACAGTGTATGATGTCACATGCGTACAACGATATAATGAAAATAAAAAGAGAATTTCACAAAACTTTACTATTTAAATAAAGTGCACATTTCTTCGACTTGTCACTAATGTATGTTATGGGTAATATTATTCCCCCTGCCTTCTGAAAGAGAGAAGTTGAGTGTTCTTTTGTTATATGAGAAAAATGAAAATATGTTGAATTTTCTTTATTCTTTCTTTATATCGTTGTACACATGTGACATCACAAGCTATAATAGTCTTCTCATCCAGCCGTGACTGAGCAGAAACTTCAAAAATTCATAACTTTTGAACAGATTGTCCAATTTACTCAAACTCTCACTGATGTGTTCTACTAATATAGCTACATTCACTCAAACCAAATGTCTATGAAGGTCAACTTGTCCTTTAAACTTCTTATCTTATCAAATGTGATATTCTGGAAAGTTTACAACCTCCACTCACCCTCCAACAAAGCTACAGGAAAACAATGTTCAACAAAGCAGAACAAAACACAATGATAAAACTAGATCAACTTTCTCATTCTCTCTCACAGTAATAAGTATTGCTTCACAAGTTTTGATAAGGTGAGGTTCCATAACATATCACATTGTCTTGCACACATCAGTAAGTCAACCACTCCAACTACACTGTATATAGATGGTTGTTGACACCATATGTTTTTGCTAACAATAGTTACGCCCATACATCTATACCACAAGATTTTAAGACCTTTAAACAATCAGAATAAAACAAAGCAATAACCGCATAAACTCTCTCTATCTCTTTCACAGTAATAGGAATGACTTCATAGCCTTTTGATGGAGTAAGTTTTCAAAACCATGAAGTGGTCTTCTAATCACTACTAGTGTTTAGATATTTATCGACAGACTCATATAAAACCTGTACACATATATTTTTGCTCAAAATAATTATGGTCATATACCCACGCTGGAAGATCTTATGACTATGAAACAATGAAAACAAAACTATATATATATATATATATATATATATATATATATATATATATATATATATATATATATATATATAATCTTTCTTTCTCTTTCACAGTAATGAGGATAACTTCATGGACCTTTGTGAAGAAAGGTTTCAATACAAATTATGTCTTCTATACATCAAGAATCACTACTCTTATATTATAGACATATGTTGAGACAGATGTGCATGTATTGCTAAAAATACTTTGGCTAATATCCATGCTGGAAGATTTTAAGGTCATTGCCTTTTGAAAGCTTTATTAAGTTTCATATATTCCTTTCTTCATGACTACAATTTGTATGAACGATTTAAAGAGCACAGTCTGATAAGTCTATTAGAGATTGGTCTATTGGTTTCTCATAAAGGGCATTCCACTGCCAAATTTCACAGCAGTTGCATGCAGTCACTTTCTAGTTGAAGCTTTTCAACTCTAACCTGAGTTTCCTTTTAAACTGTCCCTGACTTTTTGAAAACGGATCTAGATCTGGATCGCACAAACTGAAATGAGCTATAATTTCCAGTTATAAACACATTGCCTTGACCCTGGGCAACCGTGAAACCAGGAGTTTCTATTGTGAAGGATTTGATGTCTGTAGTCCAGGGGTTGTTTCATGAAGAGTTTAAATTGATTTTGAAAGTCAACCCATTGAGGACCGTTTGATTTTGCTACAACATGGATTTCCAATAGACACTTGCTCGAGTATACTCAGGACTCATCCTCAACACGTTAACATCAACTTAAGATTATGGCATACCATTGGTTTTCCTTGGTCAGTTTCATCAGCCTTTCCGAATCTACTTTAAATTGTTATCAAAATTTACAGAAAAAAGTTGTTTATCATTTATTTTCCTTTTAAATAATAATGATTTGATAATAATGGTTGCATGAAATACTCTCCAAAAAGGTCATTTTCATTGGGAAGTTAGACTACCATTAAGATACACACATCATACCATAACACTAAGTTGATCTGAACTTTTAATCCGTTGAGGACGAGTCCCGAGTATACTTGGGCAAGTGTCTATGGGAAATGCATGTTGTAGCAAAATTAGCCCATCCTCAACGGGTTAAGATCGTCTAAAATATTCTTTGTGAAACATTCCAGATGAGCCTAAGGTCTAGATCACTCATATCTGAAGTTTCTCCCTAAACCCTTCCTGTGACAGGGACTTTGGACAGTGCACAATGCTATAGAGTTTGTACACCCCTATATCAGCCAATAGTATCACCCACTGCTGATGCACCCTGTATATGATTGGGATTCCTCCACTGAAACAAAAGGGGAGTTTGACTTACCAATGTCTGCGTCCTCCTCAGAGCTGTTCTCCTGTGTAGTCTGCAGGCACCCTGAGATGATCCATCCGCATCTCTGTTGAAAAACAGAAAACAAAATGAACAAAAGACAATCATAAAAAATGTGTAACTTTTAAGTAAATCAATGTCTTATGGCCCGCCCTGGGGGTTTAGTTTTAGGGTATTAGTCTTTATTCTCCTTTAAACAGACAATTATGTCTCATTTAAATTTAAGAAATTCCTGATATATTGCACCATCATTAAAATAAAGAGTTAAAACACATCTCTTTATTTTCAAGTTTACTACTTTTTAAACATATCAGGAGCTCTTGAAGTTAGAAGAATATTTGAACATAGGATCAGCACTTTGAAAATCAATATCTTTACTGTGATTATTATCATTGTCATTATCACTGTCATTAATGATAACCATGGTAACAATAAAAATACCACCACTACTTACTACTCCTACTACAAATAATTCTTCTTCTTCTTCTTCTTCTTCTTCTTATTATTATTATTATTATTATTATTATCTTTTCTATTACTATTATCATCATCATCCTTATTATTACAATCATTATTATCATTATAGAGAAGCACTATGCAGTCATCAAGATAACACTTCACTCGTGCCTATATGTAGGACAGTGATGCTGAAAGGGAAAGTGAGTCCGCAAATCCTGCGGCAAAGAAATCCCCATAAATAGCACATTAACATGATGAGATTGGGAACTGCGAATGTACCACAGGATGAAACATAGCTGCAATGCTACCCCTTTCCACCCCACATCATGCCCCTCCCCACCCACCCTCCCCCCATAACCTTCCCCCATTTTTCCATCTGCATCCCACGAGCAAGTTGAGCCACTCGTGACATTTGTGGGGCGAAAACGGAGCGCCCCCGCTATCGCTCTCTTCAGATTGGGAATACCAGGAAGGGAAAGAAAACATCTAATCGATCAATTCTCCTTCCTTTCACTCTCTCTCTCTCTTAATTTTTCTTTTTTCTCCTTCTTTCATTATTTTCACACCCAATGTGTGGTTTACTCCACACAGATCTGTTTTCATGGAGATTGATGCTCCCTATACAGTTTCTTTAGACACACACACACACACAGATGCCAACATTTTCTCACATGCATCCTTTCTCTAATCTATTTATTCAGTGTGACACTTTCAATTCCTCTTCTTTCTAATCAACACTGCTCCTCATCACCAGCTTTATCTCTCAGAGGGAAGTTTACAGAAAACACACATTCTCTCTTTACATTTCTCTGTCTGTCTGTCTGTCTCTATCAATCTCTTTTATGATCTCTGTTATTTACTGAAAAAATACTGTATATTCTATTTTATGTTTTTGTGTATGTACACTGCTAAATGCAATCACCTACAAATTTGCGTACTGTTATCGATTTATTTCACTGCACTTGCTACTCTTTGTCTTTGTACTTTTTGAAATTTGTATTCAAATTGTATCTGATTGAATGCAGAAATGAAACAAATTAAATCAAATCAAATTAAATCAAATCTATCTCTTCCTCACTGTGAGCTCTGACATATCCATCCATTATATTTCATTTGCATTACTATGAACCTGCCTCTAAATAATCAATTATTAACAACATTCAGGCCAACATATTTATATATGTGCATGTGTGTGTGCATGTGCATGTATACTCTTCCAACATCGAAGAAAAATGATGTATCACACTTTCTAAGTGGTATCCATTTGTTACACTGGTGAAATTTAACTCGATCATTCTTCAGAAGTATTGAAGGAGAGATGGGCAAAAATAGAAACTAGATAGAAAGAGAAGATGAACAAAAGAAGGATGATACAGAAGCTTACGAAAGATAAATGAAAGAGGAAAGAATGGAAATCATGAACAGCTTGGACTTATCTCAATCAAGTTACTGTACATTGTGCACAACAAATAGCCAACATTTGTTCAGCTCAATTCATTTGTTGCAGCTTTAGGTGTACATTTCCGCTGTCAATCATGGGAACCATCGGTTAAACAAAAAAGAACAAACAAGAAGAAAAAGACAGTGGATTGTTCTTGGCAGGTGATGATGTTTAACTGTCAAGAATTATATAAAGGTTATCCATCCCCTTTAAAAACACTTTCACACACACACACACACACACATGACACATACACATACACACAATTGAAACAGGTGGGACCTGTAGCTCATGTGCAGCGTACCCCTTTAGCAGCTTTTCAGGGCAGTAAAAAATGGGCATAAGGGGATGACATACTGAATACATCCAAAACTTGCACAGGGAAAAGGATGCATTGCCGACTGATTCAAAGCAAACACAATTTTCCATAGAACAGCGCCATGCTCAAATATCTGCCACGGCTTTCCTTGTAGAACTTAGAACAAGATGATATCATATTACGAAAAAAAAAAGATAATTAAAACATTAAACAGACAATTTTGATAACAGAAATTGGTCTTGTTAGCAATGCCAAGAAGGTGAGCCACAAATATACCCACAGTATACAGACAAAAAAGGCATACACACATATGTATAAAAACAAATGCATGAAATTATACATACTGTACATGTATATAATATATACATGTACACACAAACATTACACAGATTTTTTCCCTTCATATTTGGTCTTTCCCTCAAAATCATATGACCTAGTTTCCATGAAAAAATGGTAAACCCTGTTTAGGTGCAGAAAAAAAAAAATCAGAAATGATTTAGACGTGCTACAGGAAGTTCCGGTGAGCAAACACTTCATTCATGCGAAATAATGGGGTCATGAGTCTGCTTAAAATTAAGTCACATGACACAACAGTTTACGTGTATGCCCGGTGGACATTTTGGTCTCAACACTGTTACGCTGCACCATCAGTGGCCACTGGATAGTAATAGTGTCTGAACTTGCAAAGCTTACAGTGCATGTTCCTTTAATTGATCGTTAACCCCTTAATCCTCACCATGGAAACTTTCGCAAATTTGAGCCAACTGCCTTTTTCATGGTGTGAAACTTTTGTTGCAAATTGCCACTGATGTTCAATGTATGGTTGTGGATAAAAAGCTTTAGCATGCATTTTTTTTTACATTAGCAAATCTTGGCTCCTAAAGAAATTTGCGAAAGTTTCATACACGTAAACATTTCTGGTTTTACAGTACCTCAACTCCTGATTTGCATCCCTGAGTAGAATCAATTCATCCAATGCTTTTTTAAATACTTAACCCTCTGATATCTACAGACAACCTGTTCTTGAACAATACCACTGGAATTTTGTGATGGAAGTCCTAGAAGGGTTAAACTGGGATGTCTTTCAAAGCAAGTGCATTACCTGGGCCAGATTCTCTCAGACTCAGTTGGGAGCTGCGCAAGCTTGATACGCTATCTGCAATCTGCGAGCCACATGCGAGGAAGCCATTCCGCGCCTCTTCCCCGAACCCCCGTCGAGACGTACAACGGACGCGGGCAAACAGGGAAGTCGCAGCTCCGATTTCGTTCTGGAGCCCTGGGTTGCCTCGGACAACGCGTTACAGATCGGTGTTGCAGAAACTGAGATGAGCTTCTCAATGTCTTATCTACCCCCCCCCCCCCCCACGAGCAGCTATTTCTAGAAGCTGTGCGATATATCACTCACACATGGAGAGATACACATTGTATACATATTGCTCCTGTAAAATACATCCACGAGTGTGCTTACCACAATGACACTACCTACACTACATATGCCACTGACACAAGTTTTGATTGCTGTTGTTGATGTTGTGGTTGTTGATATTTATATTGTTGTTCTGTTATTCTTTTAAAATTTCCCTTCAGTTTGCCTACTATTTTCATGACATTCACTGCTCAGGTTCCCTATTCATTTGCAAAGCTATCCAATGGGACATTCATTTTATCACTGCTATCACTGTGAAAGTAGAAATTTTTGCACAGGTAATTTTTCATGCTCAGCCGAGTAAGAAGAATTTTGTAGTTGTTGTTTCATTCCATGGAATCAAAACATAAAATAGTATTACATATAAGAAGCAAAAGCATTTTTGTGCTTTCATTTTCATGCTAGTATCATGTTGCACAAAATGTGAAAAAATTTCCATATTGCAAAAAAAAAAAAAAATCCAAATTCTTTTGCTGTACTTCTTACATCACCAATACCTCCTTTCTGGAGATGGCTACAACTCTTCCAGCATCAAAGGATATCACAATACATACCAACATATACATTTTTCAAATATTGCACATAAAAATCTGTGAACTAAAAGCTTGCACAAAAAGAGAGAAAATCATATCTTTATAAATCAGAAACAAACAAAGGCAAAAACAACTTTGAGATAGCGTTAATAGCATAGACACCTGTGGATGAGGGAGATGAAATTACTAAGCAGTGATATGACAAACTACGGATGCTTTTGACTCGGAACAATCGCAAAGCCCTGGGGACGTACGGGAGAATTGTTACTGCTGTCGCAGTAGATCAATCAACTTTGCAAATTTTGCTCCAGGGTATTCAGATACACAAACAATAAAACAAGAGAAGAAGAAGAAATGAATCAAAGAATTCAGGAAAGAGACACAAACATATGAAGGGTTTGTTTGCAAAAACCGATAAGTCCATTTTTGAAGATTTTGAAGTACGATCTCTGTCATAACGTACAAAATAATACCTTTTCAATGATATATTGGTCCCTATATATAAAGGTATATTTTTGAAGTTATGGTCAAAAGAAGCAAAAATTTTCTTATTATTCTCTTTATTTTTCTTGACCTTTAATCGCAAATATCTCCATTTGGCAAATATGGACTTATCGGTTTTTGCAAACAAACTCTTCATATATAGATGTGTTCATAAACTGCAAATACCCTTCTGACTCCTTCCCCCCCCCCCCCGAACATTTAGTTTTCTCCTTTTCTCATAATTCCTAATTTGATACTTCCGCCAATATGTACGCCAAATACTAGTATACATTCTTGGAGAGATATATTAAGAGAGAGAGAGAGAGAGAGAGAGAGAGAAAGACAAACAAACATATGGACATAGAAAAGACAGACACAGAGTTACATGTTATATATTTCTGCATTGGGGATGTGTTGGGAGCGCGACCATGGGAGCATAATTTCTGGCGCAGTTTTGAAAGATCCCTCTCAAAATGTGTTTGATATACTGCATGACAAAGCTATTAAAACAGAGACAAAAAAAAAGAACAATAACCACTGACAGATAAAATGAATTGTCATATCCTCCTCCCCCCCCCATATCCCAGATTTTAATGAAAAACTGTTAAAATCAACTTTTTCAGAAGTGTCCTTGACAGACAATATTTCTGCGTAGAAGGAATAATATGCTGCGTTGAAGCCCCCCAAGCCCAGGAAGCTATGCCCAAGCAATTCCTGGATTCCCGCCCCACCGCAATCCATCAAAGCTTCCGATCCAAAACCTGCAGAGAAAGTTAATCCGGCGCATTATCTAGCGCCTATTAAGAGATCTTCAATGCACTGTTCAAACACTAAAAGCTTTGACTGATGTGTGTATGTGATTAGTGTATTTAATGCTAGCCAAATCCACTTGGCAGAATTTAAGATGCCATTTTGTATTCTTTTTTTGACATTTTCCATTTCCTAGTATAGTCATGTCGACAGAAATGACTAGCAAAAACCAAGCTTTAAAAAAAAAAAAAATCATGTAAGGGGACATGGGTTGGCGTACTATTGCTTGCAAATGCCTCTATGCAAATCAAGGCACTAAAGTTGTGTCACTATTATATTGACGGTAAGTTTTAAAGAATTAAGGAGGCGTGAATGCAACAGGAATATAAATCAACTGGAACAATAGACCACTCTTCATCCACACACAGGAGCGTCTGCTCCATGAGTTCAAACACTGGGCTAGACGTTCATGAATAAATGCATCCTCTCGAACGAGCCGACAAATAGCTTGAAATAATTGCCAGGATGTCTCACCTATGAATAAATGCATACATGTGCAAGTCAGCAGATGATCAATGAGGAAGAACCTGGCCATTAAATTGGTCTTTGTCTGTGCAAGATTGGGCAAAGTCAAGAGACACAGCGAGGTTTACAAAATCGGGGGGCATGATTGTAAAATGACGGGCAAGGTCCGCAACAAATTGTGAGCATTAGAAAGTGGCTAAATGTTGCAGATCACACAGTGGTATATATGAAGAGTTTGTTTGCAAAAACCGATAAGTCCATTTTTGCCAAATGGAGATATTTGCCATTAAAGGTCAAGAAAAATAAAGAGAATAATAAGAAAAATTTTGCTTCCTTTAACCTTAACTTAGAAAATACACCTTTTTATGTAGTGACCAATATATCATTTAAAAGGTATTATTTTGTACTTTATGACAGAGATCGTACTTCAAAATCTTAAAAAATGGACTTATCGGTGTTTGCAAACAAACTCTTCATATGTACCTTAGCAGTAGAGACAATACTGGTATAAGGACACGGCTTGTACATCAGTGGGCTTTACATCTTGCGAATGAAAAAGTCTGTGGTAAACTGTTCATGTCGCATATATTATGTCTTTGTTACAGTAATAGAATGCTATTCTGACCGAGACCTGGTCATTTCATAGGCCCTATGTCCTGCTATTTCTAATGAGTCACCAATGGTCACAAATGAGTGACCAATGGTTACTCATTGGTCTTTCTCTTCTTTTTTTTTCTCTCAAATAATCAATTTCTAACAAGTTTTTGCTAATGAATCACATTTACTCCATTGTTCTTCAATTGAATAACATTAATTATATTCTCTCCAGATGGTGTTTTGCATGCATATTTGGCATTGATACAATGTGATCTAGCAGTGTGATAAATATTTGATTACTATTCAGTGGGTGTGCACTTTTGAATTACTATTTAACCATAGAAAGCAGGATATTGCTGTATGGGACTGTGCTGATATACATGTACACTTCATTTTATTTGTGAAACACTTTAGATCAGCTATGTGATCACTGAAATATTGTTTTAACCCATTGAGGATGAGTCCCGAGTATTCTGGGGCAGGTGTCTATGGGAAATGCATGTTGTAGCAATGAATTAGTCCGTCCTATGGGTTAATGGCAATGTACTCAAGTAACCTTTAAAGCTCATGAATTGCATCCAAAAAAAAAAAAAATCACTGGTTTCTAACAAGATTAAAGTAAAGACATCACTTACAAGATTAATTGCTTGCTTATAAGATTAATAAGGCCACACCCAGCAAATGGTGCAAAAGTTCAAAGATATGGAATGTTCTATAAAAAGGTGATGACAGAGGATAGATATTGGGAGGGGAGGGGTGAAGGGGATGAGGAGAATGTAAAATCATGCTCCCATCCCAAGGCAATGCTACCATCCATATCGCTCATGCAGATGGGAGTGAATTAACTACCAGACGCTCGTTTCGCAGGCCGATGTGGGCTGCCAGCCGCGTTCCTTTGGATCTGTAACGCTTTCTGCAGGCACGAAAAACTCTATTTACAATGGCATTCTGTAGCACACACATACAAACATACAAACACACATACACACACACACAAACGCAATCAATGATTAAAGAGAGAAAACAAAATTGAGATGCAGTCGGGGCATCCAAGTGCGGTGGAGCAAAATTTACAACTGGGGCACTGTGTTAAAACACTGGAATACAGCTGTCAAATTTAAGATACCATTGTTATAATTTCATTTCTTACCTTGCACACTATTTCTACACCTAAGATGGACCCGAAAATGTGTAAATCTCTATCATGTTCTTGCGAGACATGTTGTAATGGAATGCCCTCATGCCATTTATAAAATTGCCTCTGCACTATGCAGGAAATGTATGTGTGCTCATTTGTGTGTGTATATGAGTATGTGTGTGTCACTGATGATGTAAGCAAGAAAGAGATAGAGAGGGAGAGGGAGAGAGAGAGATGGTGAGAGAAAATATGAGAAACAGGGAAAAAGAGGGAAACAGACAGAGAGAGAGGAAGAGAGGAAGGGAGAGGACTCTGCAATCATTAATCGGGTTCTACGCAATCTACAGTACACACTTCCGCCTCTTTGGGCTGATCTTAGGTTGATATCAATTGTTGTTCTTGTTTGTTCTGTTTGTTTCTTATGGAATCTCTGATGTGCTGGGTTTACTGGCCAATACAAAAGACAGGATGTGAAACCTAACCAAACAAAGTGATGTGATCCAATCAGGGAAGGAATCAGACTCATTATAACAATGAGACTCATCACATGACTTGATAACAATCGAAGGAATATGATCCCTTCTGTGATGTTCAATTTCAAAATACCATACAGTTTGTGAATCTCTGCAAATCTCTCTGTTATAATATACCCAAATCACTCTGTGACAGTCGAATTAGAGATACTGACTAGCAGCATTGCTGACTAAAACAGCAATATGCAAACACACAACAACATAATTTTGATACAAGTCCTTTCCAAATTTGGTGCACTTCACTAATTATCAACTTCTTGTAGCAACAAAAATGCTGTTGAAATATGCTTATTCAGTAGAGCTGAGCCAGTGAAATAAAAATGGAGTCCAAAGTAGCCTGAACTTAAATCATCAACTCTAATGATAAAGCAATCTTGTATACATCCATAACCTCCAAACTTCTGTTTCATTTTTATGAAACCTCATATTATGTTATGATGGTATACACATCAGATGGCCGGGCTTCCAAATCTCTACACTAAGACCCCCAAATATTTTCACAATTATTGAAAGGAATTAGAATGTATCATTTCCTCTACCTCTCCCCCCCCCCCTCCCCCCCCCCCCACCTCCCCGCGATAGCTTTTCCAGACACCATTAATAATAATGGGCCATCAATATTGATAATTTTGTTGGACTGGGGGTGGTCATTAGATTACCATGGTTTACGTGTGTGTATATGTGTATGTGTGTTTCAGTATGGACATATTGGGATAATACCCCTGCCCCCCCCCCCCTTGGAGTTCCCCCCCCCCAAAAAAAAAAAAAAAAAAAGAAAGAAAGAAAAAGAAAAAAAAAATGATTTGCTATATTTAAGTGGAGAACCGCTTAATTACAGCACTGGACCACAACTGCTGAGTGATTTCTGTTGCCAGAGAAAAGGGGATCTACACAATATTGAGCTGGATGGAGGAAGATGTATAATCACCATTTTGTATGAGGCACCAGATGATGATCCAAATTTCATCTAATAATGCAGGGAGTGTCTACAATTATAGGAGGAGACCTTTAATATCCTTGTGCCCCCAACTTGAACTGCCATCCCAAATGACAAGATTCACCTCTGACAGCAGCGCTATGAAGAATAGAATACACTGCTGTATACACGCCAATTGACTTTGATTTTCAATTCAGCTGAAATTCTCTATCCCCAGTATTTACCCCCTCCTCCCCCTCTCCAATCTTTCCATTTATAGACTTTCCAATTGTCTGACTAAAACCATATGGTGGAACAATATTGCAAGAGATGACAAATGTAGTGGTCTACGGGGACATGCGCCAGGCAAGCTGAGAAGGATGAAGATGTTGTATAATGCATATCCATGGGTTTGTATCTGCCTTGGCAAGAATCACCATTTTCTCTCTTTCTCTCTTCAAAACGGGAAACATCATACCTGAAGTCATCAAAATTGGCCCGATTTCTGGCTCACACATGACACCCCAAAAGCGTTGCTCCCTTTTCCTCTTGGCCTACTGATTGACAAATGACCGGCTCGGGAGGGGGGGGGGGAGGGAAGTCTCCATACAAGGCCGGGGATGAGAGAGATATATCAAATGAGCAGATAAAACTTGGTTCTACAACATCAGAACGAAAGAGAGAATAATCTATCATTCATTGGAGCGGCCATTGTATAGCTGAAGTCACCCGGAGAGGTGGAATATACTATGTAAATTTCAGCCATGAATGGGCATGTCACAAAAGTCAATAGGTATAGCAGTACGCTATACAAACATATCAGAGTTTGTGAAGAGTTTGATCACAAAAAAGTGTCAAGTGCCATTAAAAAAAAAAAATAACGTGAGACCAATATCAGACAGAGCAAAATAACATCTCTCCAATGATATCTTACTTGTTGCATAATAAATATTCTTGTGAAAATATGGTGAAAATTTGTCAATCAGTTGCAATGGTGAAAATGTTCTATATTTTCTTATTATTGTATTTGCTTTACAATAGGTTAGTATCTCAAACTGACAAGAATGGTGATAACTCATTTTGCAATCAAACTCTTCATATATGAATATACATAGCTACTTATCACTGCTCTGTGAGGGACATTCAGGGGGGGGGGGGTTGTGGGTGGATGGGCAGAGGGAAAGAGAGAGAGAGAGAGAGAGAGAGAGGGGGAGAGTTAGCAAGAGAAGCAATGTTATGACATCATAATAACGGTAACACTGGAAAGACGCTTTGGTCTTGCGTGCATCAATGATTTAAATCAGACCAGCAAAAAAGATGTGATACCACCCCCCCCCCCTTAACCCATTGAGGACAGACTGATTTTGCTACAACACACACTTCCCATAGACACCTGCCTGAGTATACTCGGGACTGGTCCTCAACGGGTAACTGTAAATGACTATTTTTAAAAGTTTATAACAGATATGCTTGGGTAACTATCATAGTTCAGTTTAATCAATCAGGCTCCATTTTTTTTATACCCTTGATGATGATATTTGGAACTTCAATTCAATTTATAAACTTGCCTCATGTAGTACTTCATCTGTGCAACATTCTGGCAACAAAACCAGTAGCATAGTACTATATATCAAACAATAATGGGCAATGTACAATAATGATTATGTCAATTCAGCTCATCACATTCCACTTTAAAAGAATACTTGATTCCACAACAGATTCTGAACTGGTCCATGCTGAGGTATGTTAAACATACATCCATGATCTATTGTCTTATCACATACATTGCATACTGACGAGTACTCTTCTTCTCTGATCCCTAAATGGGCAAATGCATTACCAACCAGCTAAGCATTTTCACCAACTATAGGCATGAAGTGACTATCATCTTGGATTACACACAATTGCTAATAGGACCATGCTTAAAAATTTGGCATGAAAACAAACAACTCAGATGCAGCACCAATAAAACAACCTGAAATCAGGTGAAATATGGAAGTCAATCTGACACAATAAATCAAGGTATGATGTCAGGAGAAAGGACTATCAAGTATGACATAAAATTATATCATGTAGAACAATTTTCCCATTGAAGACAATCCCTACAATTCCTAGAAGAGAGTGAGATACAACACATAGACTACTTACAACGTACCAGATATCGTCATGGGATGCGGGTATTCCAAGTAAACACAACAAAAAAATCCATGTGATGTGCGAGGGTTGTTTGCCAGCGACGAGGTAACTCTGTTTTATTTTTTCCCTCCCCTTTCAAATCAATTACGGGACGCCTGTCGAATGGACTTGCTGGCAGATTCAATGCTGGGGCTTGTGTGGAGAAGGTCTGATTGTGCAACTTGCACCCGTTATTAGGTTATAGATGTATATTTGGGTTTGCATGCATCCCCAGCCAAAGGGGGGCTAAGCCACAATTATGTACGCGCAGTATGTGCGTCACCCAGCTCGCCAAACGCCATACCTGTTATCATCAACTGCGCTTTTCTCTCCCCCCCTGCATATATGTATTCATATCTCCCACATCTCGCACTGGGTCTTTCCCCCCTCTCCTCCTGGGTATACACCCTTTCTTCCTCTCACTTGATCTGCGTTTTCCGTACCCCCTTCATCGTCCATCCCCTACAATCTCCCCCCTCCCCCTCGGACTGATAGAGAGCATCTATCTAATGTTTGCAGAATTCCCCTTACCCCTACCCCATATCACCCCTCTTTTCTCCCCCTCCCCCTTGCTGCTCCAAGCCATTTTCCTCCGATCTCTTTCCCACTCCTTGTCTGCCCTCCCATTACTATCTCTCACAGACCTTTTCCTTCCAACATCCCCGTGAACCCAGACTACCTTTTGCCTGATCTTTCACCCCTAACAGTAGCATCTTATCTCAATCTTCTCCCTAAAAAAAAGACCAAAAAATCCCCCATTTCGGGAAAAAAAAACCCTAACATCCTCAACTAAACAACTTTGTCTCCTGTGAATTCTCCGTCACTGTCACTGTCATTGTCATCCTGGCCTCACCTTTTAAAGTACTCTTATCGTATACTGAGATCTTGAAATGTTTCTCTAAAAAACTGCATGGTAAGACAAGATAGCCGGTGACAAACATTAGAAAATTCACATTGCTGTACCTGGATGACCTGTGAAAGCATCACTACTGAACATCATCATGTTTCACAAGGACAAACAAACAACTGAAAACAAGCTTTGAATCTGTCAGGCACATCATAGGCGATAAAAGTAAAATAAGATTTCTACCCTGTATCACTTTATCAGTGTACATTTTTCTACAAGTAATGCAGGCATGAATGATATGTGCCACCAATTTTCATGCTGTGCATTCTCAAAATTCTCTGTTCCTCACTTTAGCTCTCTAGCTACAATTGTAGCAGCCAACTATTTTTTAGTGCTTTTTCTGAAACACATCACCAACGATGACTTTAGTATCTTCTCACAAATGTCTTCACCCTACTTATAGCTCTTCCCTTGTTGCAAATTCTCACCTCACCCACTTTTCCATTCCTTGTATGATCTTTCACACAATACATTTTTTTTTTGTGGTCATATCATCTCCTTCTCAAAATATCCTCCCCTCTAAATATCATGCTGACACTCTGTATTTTCATCAGAACGGCACTGTCAAGTGTATATTATGCACATTTTCACAACTCTATTCTGATCTGTCGTTGCACTTATCTAGGTAATTGCAAATGACTTCTCCTTCTTTCTTTACTCTAGTCTCTCCCTCTCCCTCTCCTTCTCTCTCTCTTTACTCCTTCTATCTATCTCTCTCTCTATCAATATCTTCTTCTCTCTCATCTCCAGCTAATGTTCCTCTCCACTCTCATCCTTGTACCTGCATGCATCATCTTGAACTCCCTTTCTGGACATTATGTACAGTTATTTACGAATATATAATATTTCTCTAAGTGTTGCAAAATCAATCCCCGGCCTCTCATCTTCATACCTCGCGGGCCTGGCGTCGGAGGCGCTCTTCCGCCGATCCACTGCATTCACCACCACCATCTTGGCGATCCGGGTGCACCAGGAAATGGTTTCTCTTCTATTTGGGTGATCGATCTCAAAGCAATCACACGAGCGATACACGGCTGGTAAAGATCCAAAATATTTACACTGGCATCAACCCCTGGCACACCCGAGATGCAGTGCGGGAACTCAAGCCTCTGAGGTGAGCTTAAAAATGATGGGGCCGAGCACTGTATGTCCCAAAATATCAGCACCTCACTTTCTTCGTTGAAATTCCCTTGTATTTTTGGGGAGATGACAGTATGATCTCAAGTGCAGGAAAAGACTCAGGTGGAAAACTAATGTTTTCAAGTGTTCTCCGCAATCAAAAGTGTTAAGAATGATATCTCGTGACCTCCTAAAAAAAGGCCTCTGTTCTTCTCTCCGTGTTTCCTTGCCAGGCAGGGATACAATTTCTGGGTGGACCGCGAAATGTGACTACGTCGATGACGGAGAAGGCTAGGGTTCAAGTGGGAGTGTGATGTATTTTCTCCCCTTAATGTGAGAGGCGCTGCTATATACAGTACTGGGTCTCTCACAGCCCCCAAAGGAAGTATGACATATAAACGCTGTTTGGTGCAACTTTGTGAGCTGCTATTTGCTTCACAGATGTGCTTTCACTTCCCCCGCGAAGAGTATACGCCACGGATGCGGTGAACAGAATAAACTGTGGTAATCACTGTCAAAAGCAGAGGCACTCGTGCAGCTTCTAAATTTCAAATGCAATCGAAGAAATAACCACATGCACCACACTCGGCGAAAGCAATTAGAGGCCCCAAGTCAGCGTCCATAAAAAGAAATCCTGACAAGTGCAAGGTTGAAACTCTCTCCTTCACAGATAGAGTTTATGAGAGACACAGAAAGTGAAAGACTGAAAATCAGGGTCCATCATTTGAGAATGAGTTGATGAATTGACAATGGTCCATGCACAGTTGGCAAGAAATATGCCGGTTTGCCATAAAAATCCAATTTCAACTGCTCCTTCAGCCAACCTCCTTGTCTTTTTTTTTTCTCCAAGGGAAGACTTCTTGGAGGATGCTGATGATGATGATAATGATGATAATGGAGATGATGATGATGCCTCTTTCAAAACTGTTAAACTGCTGTGAGAAGCACTCCAATCATTCAGTTGGTTATTCTTGATCACATCCCGAACAATCTCTGCATAACCAATTGCTGGCTGTCTGCCTTACCACAGACTTTTTTTTGAAAATAGGAAAATATCGAAGAGCAGCGAGGTAGCGAGAGGATGACTACTCACAACCCTGTCCACATGGAGGAGGGGGGGGGGGGGTAGGACTCTCTAACTGTTCCTGACAAGACGTAAATTATCCCCGCTAATGTGGAGGCCCCAGTATCCACCGTAATTGTCCCCCCTTCTGCGTCCTCCGTGGCACTGGGATGCGCCCGGTCCGTCGGTCGTTCGGTTGGTCGGTCGGATCCTCACTGCTGGATGCCCCCTGGGGAGGGCGCGGCTGATTGGGGTGACGTCTCAGACTACTGGGAGACGGGGGAGAAAATGATGCGGGGACGAGGATGAGGAGGCTGAGAATGGCTCTAGATGGCAACCTAACGACTTTAAGCCTGACTGAAATTGGCTAAGAGGATCATCCCGTCCATCAGCCAGCAATGCACTTTACCTCCTAATAGGGTGTAGATAAGGGTCAACTGGCAATCAGTTGCTCAGTCGGTAATATTGTCCTTATTTCTGCTCCCCCTCAAAGAGAGACTTTACCCTCTGATATTGGCTCATTACATATCATCAAAACAAAATGTGCATTACAATGCTTTAGAGAATCCTTTCATGATTTTTACTGGAGATAAAGATAGCATGAAGATTCCCTACATTAACAATCTACGGCTCGAATGCAAAATAAGGAAATCTCCTGGATGAGCCTTTGTCGCCCAATCTGCACAGATGCAGATACACTAGGCAAAAAGAAAGCACTCAACAATCAAATTCTTTCCAATGATAAGAATGGCTATCTAAACTTTTTTTTTTTGTCTGGAGCAGCTTTACTAGATCCCTTTAAGAACACAAAAACATCAATCAAATGCCGCTTAAATCTCTACTATCCGTTAATTTTTGTTTTCAATTCCAGATCATGCTCAATGAAAGGACAATTCATATTCAGTGCTCATTTTTTTTTTTGTTAAGTTCCTTCCTCAAATAACAATTCAGTGGCAAAGTTCTTAGTCAAACAGAAAAGAAATGATAGATGCTTGTTCTTTTTTTTTCCAGCTAGTCTATTTTGTTTAGCATGGAGCCTCATAAAATGGGGGCATACAAGACAGGCAGGGTTCAATGTACCCACATGAAGAGAGAGGATGGGGGGGGGGGGGAGCACTAAAACGTGTAGGGAAGAATAAGAATCTACAATAACAACAACAACAACAAAAGACAGTGAGGACAGCTTGTCACAGATTGCGAGGGAATCCTGGGATCACTGGCGAAAACGACGCAATATTTCACGATCTCCTTTTCGGCGCTGCGACAGAGCGGAGACGCACACACTATTGGCGAGTTCTCATTATGTCTGACAACATATATCAGTGTAGCCCGTCTCCCTCAGGGTGCAGTCGGGGGGTAAAAAAAAGCAAGAAAATACACACACATGAGAGAAGGTGCATGAAGATATCCACGAGAGAAGGAGCTCAAAGATATCCAGGGCAAAAAGAGCTAATTCCTGTAATCCAGGTCACAAGGAGGCCCCCTTAAAGTCTGTTCTGAAGCTCCGGGCGTTTGCCGCAAATATGCGGAATCTGCGTGAAGTTTTCGGGACGGCGGCTAATGAAGATCACTGAAATACCACCATCAAAAAAGGGTTGTGGAAAAGGACAAGCGACTCTTAACTTCTTGCCATCTGCTGGGTCAACGACTGAAAGTCATTCATGACTCCACCAAAACAAACTTTGAAAATGATGAAGGAGAAAAAAACATCAGCAAAAGCACAGCACAGCATCTCCCTGTCAAAAATTCATGACGGGGAAAAAAAGAACTGCATGCGTTGCAGGTGCGTCACGCGATTTGAAAAAAAGAATGCAGAAATACCAATTTGACGACACACAAGCACATTAAAGTGGTAGTTGAGATGAATAATTCCTCACAGGGCTCCCTCCTTTTTCTCTATTCCTGCTGAAAAGCAGGAGAAATAAGTGGTGAAGCTCCCGACTGTCAGGGCTGGCTTCTATGTTTAAAGGAGGAGTGAAGAGCAGGCAGCTTTCCCACACACTGGCTGTCGATCTCTGCCGCAGAGATAACGCGAGGTTTCCGCCAATAAGCGCTCAAGGTGAAGTCATTGTCTGCGAAGAAAAAAGCCCCATTCACAGCGGTCCCTGCCAAGCGCCGGAGTGCAGACAGCTGTAAAATATTGTGCAATCAAGCACTGCAAATTCACAGAAGCGCACTGCGCTGTGGACATCAGAAATCAGAAAGTTCTGCCAAGAAGCGAAAAAATGCCCTCTTCACAGTCCTGAATGGAAATATGCTTCCATCGAGCGCGTCCATGGGAGCAGGAGTAAGCTCTCTGTCACACACACAGACAAAACAAAGGCGTCAAGATTCCCACAGTTATGAAAGATATATTCCTTGATGATGTGCTATTCCCAAAAAGATTTCAGTGGTCAGAAGTTGGCAGTCAACCATCCAACTAAGGAGAGGGAGTGACCACTGCAAACATTTCCTGCGAAATCAACTGACCACTAGTGTGGTGTTGGCAATAAAATCCGTTGACCACCAGTCCATGCGTATCCAATTCACACCATAGGTGGAGCAGGTGTTTGATCAGTACAGGCGGCCCTGAACAAATGATGCGGTCAAAGTGATGCAGAGTATTACCAATGTCACAGTAAGAGCAGCAAAGAGTTAAAACATGTCACAATTCTTTATGACTGCGTGATCAAGCTCCTTTACACACTATTGTAGCTAGGTGAAGTATCTGGGAAGTAATGGTTAGTGGCTCCTTGCTGAATGGCAGCTGGCCAAAGTGAGATGAAGAGTGGGTGGGGAAGGGGGGGGGGGGAGGGAAAGGGAGGGTAGCAGGAGGGGAGAAGCGCCCCATTAGCTAATTAAATAAGATGGTTCCACTCTGCCATGCAGTTTCCACGGCAACAATTATCAATGACACGCTGTTACACAAGGCAGTCTTTGATGATGTGCAGGAATCCTTGCCGTAGAGCAATGGTTCGAACATTCCTTCCCGTGGTTCAACTGATGACGCTCTGGTAAAGAGTGTCTTTTTTTTCTGTTTTTATTGCGAGCGTGACTTCCATTAATGTTCATGCAGTGAAACCACCTGTAAAGTGGAGAGAGCATTCCCGTCAAAATGAAGAGATTGGGCAGTCGCCTCAAATCGGACTGTGGCACCGAAAGTGATCAACACGTGCTCCGACAACCTGCTTCCGACAAACGTGTGACACCAAACAACAGATGAACAGTTATCTCTTCTTCTAAAAACCAAAACAAAACAAAACAGGGGAAACTAATTTGTCTGAGTCATGACCCTGCAAACTGCAGAATCAGACCCAATATTGCAGACTTGTGTTTTTGTTTTTTCGCTTGACAGTTGGTTGTATCGCCTCGCTTTTGCTTCCTCTAGCGCACATCCGGCCCGGCTGGGACCATGTTACGCCTCTTAAGTATCCTTCTCTGATCTTAATTACAGGTGATTGCTGCTGAAGGGGGGCGTGTTAATGGGCGGGGGGGGGGGGGGGGGGGGGAGGAGTTGGATAAATTAATGTCAGAACATCATGGAGAAACTTTCCTTCAACACTGTCCTTCGCAGAGAGCGACAAACAACGTCTGCAGATCAGGACGCCGCCATCCGTCACTAACGCAGGAAAGGGTCAATTGCCTATTTTCTTCCTGGGTCTTAGCTGTGACTGCAGGTATCAAAAGCACTCTACAGACGCATTCGTCGCATCTCAATCAAGGTCTAGTCGTCAATCTAATAGCTACCGGTATCACGGGGAAAACTATTGTGTTATATGGACGTAGGACAACTCTATCTTTATCGCTCTCTCTCTCTCACCTTTTTTTTTCTCTCCCTCTATCTATCTATCTATCAGGGTTTTCCAGAAACATCGCCAGTCAGATATCATATCAACATCTTCTCTAAGCCATCCCCTGCCCTTCCTTTTCGGTAAGTTTTTTTCCTCTTTTTTGGGTTTCCTCTCTTTCAGGCTAATCCAAACTTCCTGCCACAGGTCTTAAGGTAGAGATCAGTTAGCCATTGTTTGCTTGTAATGTCCCTTGATTACATTGAGGCTCCCAAAACAGGGAGGAAATTATCTTTTCTATGTCTGATATCCCATGTTCAGACGCAAGCCAGTTTATACCAAAACTCGATAAAGAAACGACGTATATCATCGTATAGCCAACAGACCGTTCAGACGCTAATCTCAACCGTTTTGGAAAACATTGCATAGATGCGCAGTTTTCAACTGTGCATGTTGTTATGGTCATGACGTCACCGCTAGTGAGAAGAATAGGGTGACCTGTGCACTCACATTACCCCCGCCTAGTCACTGTTCTATGGTCGCCATACGTTTAGACGCATAAGGGACATGATGGAATGCTGATTTGTTATTGAGTTCTAGTTTGAAATGATGCATCGACCATTGTTTTGTACACGTCATTTCGTTTAGTCAGCGTTCAGACGTACAAATTCATCATATACATTGTAGCTATACCTGTTTGCTATACTGTTTTAGTATAAATTTTGTTTGCGTCTAAACACCCTGTCTGCCTGTCTTCCATTTTTTTTCCTAGTTCCCTTTTTGCCCTGTCTGGTCCTGTTGATCCCAATAGCTCCTCATTTGTTCGAGGGAAATTCAGTAATAAGATTTCAGCCCAGCTGAGTGGGCTGGTGCGAAAGGGGGAAGGGTGGGTGGCTGGGTGGGGGGGGGGGGGGCGTGGGAGATGGAGATGAAGACGGTTTCCACCAATGAGTGGTCGGCAGGCAAAACTGCTATTAATATATTAGAGATCAGTGTCAAGGGAAATCGTGCCCCATGGACCTGCTGTCGCTGTCCCAGAGATAAAATGGCCCATTCACATACGCCCAATAACAATTGTTTTCAAAGATGGATATTTGAAACACAACTAAAAATTCCATAAATCCTGTGTGTGGAAACGAAACGTTAACTTATCAAAAAAATTGGTCCATCTTCATCTTCTTTTCCTAAAACTGTAGTGGTAGTTTGCCCTGTGCAGAAGAGTATGAATGACAAGCACATTAAAAAAATATGTATATTCATCTCACGGTTCAACAAGCTCAGGTCTAGGGTATCTATAGTCACTCTCCAGTTATCTTTTACCCATACGTGCAATTTGGATTTTTTTTTTACAAGTGTGCAGAATAGTGCCTGCAGATAAGGAAGTCTTTTGTGCTTGATGGTTTGTTTGTTTGTTTGCTTGTTTGTGTTTTTGCTGTGTCAATGGCTATGACTATAATTGAATTCTATACAGTAATTCAAGATATGGGTAGCATAGGAGGATGAGGGTATGTCTAGTGCTGATATAGACTCATTGCAACTTCAAACATGATACTTGGCAGAGTTTTATGCGGATCTGGGCTCATTGCAATTAACTTTAACCCATTGAGGACCAGTCCTGAGTATACTCCGGCAAGTGTCTATGGGAAATGCATGTTGTAGTAAAATCTGCCTGTTCTCAATGGGTTAAACGTGACACTTTACAGGGTCTCTAACCAATTTAGGCTCAATGCAGCTCTAATCAGCAGACTTCTGTTGAGTAAACATGATTACCGCTATGTTTGATCTTTATCTATAATCTAATAATCACTGAACAAATTAAGAGTTTCCTCTCTCCTGGGAGCTTGGAGGAACATGAAGCATCGCAAGAGACAAGACAAAGTCATTTCTGGAACATCTTTGATATTTCCTGACATCTAACCATGCTCTTATTTTTTTTTTCTCTCTCTCTATCTTTCCTAAACTCTGGCCGCTGACAATTGGAATACAGCCTTCATTCCAAAAGTGACAAATTTGCCGCATCAAGAATGCAAGTAAGAGTTCATCACTCTTTCAAGGGTGTTATGAAACCCAGCAAGGGAAGTAAAAACAGAACAAAACAAAACAATATTTCCAAAGATGGCAGCATCTATTGATTCAACCACAAACAGAAAAGAAATAACAAACAAATTGATGATGCATTTCTAGCTGTACATTCCTCATGAAAACAGTATTCCTGACATGAGACAGATAAATGAAGTAACAAAATTAGAAAATCTGTGAAATAGAAAGAAAAGAGATGTCAAAAGAACTGAACAACGACAAAAGATTTAACCTCTAAACAGGAAAACCATTTTAAAGCAGTAGATATAATATGTAAATGGAGTGCTAAATACTTTGAGGCAATTATTTCAGGACAAACTCCAATTATAAATACAATGGGGCATTTGAAGGCTTACCTACTGCATTTTTTAATTTCTGTTTTAAATTAATTTATTATTTTTTCTTTTGAGATTAGGGATATTGCCAGATCAAGAAGGAAATAAATAACTCTATCTTGGATGCAGGAATAGTGTTAAAATAAAATAAGATAAAATAAAAAACAGAACACAATAAAAGGAGTATACACATTTCAAGAAAGTGATCATGTTCAGTGACTTCTGTATACTTGAACTGGCGGCGAGGAAATAGATAATTGCACACGTCCAACAACATGAGCTCTTTGTGGCTAAGTTTAGAAGAAAAGTGTTGTTAGTTGAAAGGACAGTCTGTCTATTTAAAGAGTATGGAGAGTTTAAGGCCAATATTCTGACTGGAGGAGCTCATCAGGCTATTTGGTTTGTTGCCTCCATACTAAAATTGCTTCGGGATGAGAGTGTTCCTCTTTCATTGAGTCCCCCTTGGGAAGTTACCATGGCAACGGGTGCCAGATTTTTTTTTCTTTTTCTCCACATATTCAAAAGCAAGATAACTTCATACCACATGAGCACACACAACTTGGGAGGAATATTCTCCGATTTGCGATCATACTTTGGGCCAAGGGAAAGAGGTTGTAATCATAAAGAAAGAAAAAAATTTACATTAGCCCTTTTGGCCAAATGAGATTTGAAAAGTTCCTCTAAAAGTTGGCCAATTGACACTACTTAGAATATGGGGATTTTCAACATTGACTGATTTCTTTCTAATCATTTCACTGTTATTTTGTATATGTGGGAATCTAGCACTGATGTGACAGCTATAGAAAGAATGCGACATTGCATACAAAAAAACAACAACAAAGATTTACAGAAGCACAAGAGTAATAAATAGTCAACCTTTCTTATTCAAACAACAGAGTGGAGTAATTGAAAACTAATGCAGTTTATGATTGAAAGACTCCTTCATATTTGGGGAAATGATAACCATGAAAAGAAAAACTGTGTTAGATCAAAATCTTCCAGAGTGATAACACAGGAAACGTTGATAAGGCATCCCTTACTGTGCCAATGAATCAAATGCACACAAATTTACACACAAAT
Source organism: Diadema setosum (assembly GCF_964275005.1). Taxonomy (NCBI): domain Eukaryota; kingdom Metazoa; phylum Echinodermata; class Echinoidea; order Diadematoida; family Diadematidae; genus Diadema; species Diadema setosum. The sequence continues at coordinate 6,926,270 of NC_092699.1, forward strand.
CTATGGAAAGGTAGTCAACATGGCATGCAAAGGGTTGATTAGCTCACTGGCTTCTTTACTTCCTTCCATTAATATTTACTGTCTTCTGTTACGAGGATGAGGGGGAGGTTGAAAACAATAAGCCCGGTAATCTAATGCGATGTAATCTGCACGCAGGGAACTCTAGTGAGCCCTTGTAGGGAGTTTTAGGAAGTGGCTCTTGGTCATCAGACTGGTTTCCTGCATTATCTCAGGAGCAGTGTGAAGTAGGAGATAACAGCATTGATCGAGGAAGAAACTAGCCCACTCACCTTCCTCCCCAAACAATCCAATTCGTATCAATGACACACAGAAGTAAGTGCCCACCATTCATAACAATGATCACTCAAACACCCAAAGAGGATATGTAAAATTAACACAAAACATTGCTAACATTTCTAACAACTGCCCAATATCAAAGTGTTAGCACATATATGAAGACATACTGTGTGTATAATATGCAAAAGTGTGTATATTATTGTTAAATAACACACTGATGGTGATTCCTTTTGCACTTATTTTCTTTCCAAAGTACAGTGATAAATCTTTGTGAAAGTATACAATATGCAAATGCAAAGTACATATTCACAAATTCAACGAGAAACAATCCTATTAGGTACTACTGAATCATCAGGTGGATAAATCAAGTTTTTCTTGCCGATACCATCACACATGAAGAACAAAGTTGTCATGAAAGATAATTATCTTTATGTCACAGAAAAAATACTTTGATTATCTCTCCCATAAGATATTTTACTTAACTCTTAATTCACTTGTACACGATGTAAATGATGATCTGACATTTTGGTCCTGAGACTTGATACTAAACTATTACACACATACACACACACACATACAGATGCACAAACGTATGGCATAGACACACATAAAATTACATAAGTTTTGATTTTGAATTGATGCAGTTCAGGAGACAGCTCAGGACAACAGGAAACAGGCTAACATAATTCCAATCTCATGGAGTGAATTGAATCCACCATCCCAGCAAAGTACATCAAAACAAGTATCAAAACATGATATCTTATCATAACACATTTAGGTAGAAACCTGCTGTACCCTTTCCACATTGAGGGCAACAAGGGCATTAAACTCTACAGACTTCGTGCGGGGTGAAGGCCCTTCTGGTTCTCAAACTAATGCTGTGCATAAATTAATGATGGGAGTTCCATCAGCATGTACTGCATGCATGGTGCTGTACTGACAGTTAATATCATGTAGTTAAGATGTGTTGGCACAAATTAATTGGTATCTATGTGAAGAGGAAGCGCAAATGAGATCTCGCTTCCTTCATCGCACACTTTGGCAAATGCATTAAAACTTAAATCCCCCAGGATGCAGCAACATCAGATAATTTGGCATCCATGACTTCATCAAGAATCACAAATTAGAGAGCGACTATGATAAGAAGTGGAGAACCACTTTGGGTTGAAGGGACTATACAGTACTGGTTGAGGTGAGGATTCAGGTTTTTAGCATTTTTTGGTGAGATAAATAAGAAGCCTCTTGTGAAATATGAAAGATAATGTAATCTCAAGAAGGATCCAATGTTTATTTGATGAAAATTGGCCTTGAAATGGCTGAAATATCCAAAAAAGTGATCCTAATAAAATTCAGGCCACGACTTTTATTAGGATCTCTTTGTTTTACCTTGTTTTTAGATATCTCAGTCATTTCAAAACCGATTTTCATCCAATAAACTTTTGATTCCCCGTATAATTAATTGTATGATCTTTAACATTTCACAGAGTGGTTTCTAAATATCTCGCAAAATGTTACAAGCTGAATCCTCACCTTAACCAGTACTGTACTGTCCCTTTAAGCTTTCCCTCCATCCACATTTCACCTATAACTTCTTGACGCACATTAAAAAAATGAAACAACAACAACAAACATGAAGCTGTTGCGGACGAAGCACCACTTCTCAAGCACATTGTATGTAGTAGCCTCCATCAAGGCAATGGGACATTTTTTTCAGCCACCCGTGCATCATAACATGCGACATGAAACTTCACCTGCTCTTGATCTCGCACACAATCGCATCACTCAGGTCTCTAACAAGCAAACTTAAGTGGGTGAAGGAAAAAGAGATAGCAAAAGTTTCAGTTAGGGTTAACTGGACGGGGGAGGGGAGGCAGACCGCGGGGGGGGGGGGGTAAGAAAGGGGAGAGATGGAGAGAGAAGAGAAGAGAATGAAAAGATGGGAAGAAAAAGGGGACAAATGGACGAATAGAGAATAACATTAAAGGACAGAATCTATCGGCCCGCTGAGGACGGACTGATTTTGCTACAAAACACACTTCCCATAGACACCTGCCCCGAGTATACTCATCCTCATCCTCAACGGGTTAAGGGGAGAACAAAATCAAGAACGCTTTCATCAAAGACACACAATACTACTCTTGAAAAGAAAAGTAGAATTAATGATACGGAAATAGATAGAGGGGAATGGATGGCAGATATCATACAAATACACTGTAAAAGAGAAATATTATCCCACAACATGTGCCTTTAAAATAGAAAGATATCTCACAAAAGGTGATCATGGGTAATCTGAGAAGAAGGGTTCATAGTCCAGAGACCAGTAGATTTCTCTTTCTGTTTTCATCGGTCATTACAGCTCGAGGAAACATGGAGATAGAAATGAAAGTCAAAAGTTTTGAAAACACGGGTGCTGAGTGTGAGGTTGCCACACCTCCAAACACACTGCATATGTGCACTGCTTGCCAAACGACGGCAAAATTCCGACTGCCCTTAACTTTCTGTAACGAAGAAAGCGCCGAACAAACGAATGACAACACGCGGCAGAGAAAGCATGAAGTCACTGGACGTGCTCATTCTGACATCGGTGACAAGCTGGCATGGAATGTACTGCACATCCAGGCATCTTGTCGCTCGGCCGTGTTGGTTGTTTAAAGTCTAGCGTCGTTGATTACAGCGTAATTCGATTTGTTCCGTATCCTCCACTGCTTCCACTTTGCATTGCACGTAGCCTGTTCCCCCCTCTCAAGTTCCGGGCAAATGAACATTTAACGCAACAGCACAAGTTTAGCTTGCATGTTTTAGCATCTATGGCATCCTGTGGCTGCTATCTTTCTTTTTCTTTTCCTTTTCTTTTCTTTAGCACCAGATGAAATCAAGCTCGCAAGAAGCATTCTGATGTAATTGTTACACTGCGTCATAATGTGCACGTGTGCTAGACTTCATATCCAGAGCTTCCAAATACAATTAAAGGGGAATTATTAAAATGAGACGCTCTGATATATGTTGTCAAAATCTTCCGGAAGGTTCACTCTTTGCTGCTAAAAATGGACTCCCTCAGATGTGTACTTGTCTGTAAACTGAGAAATGGGGAGAATATTGCTCATGGAAGCCATATGAATTCAAACTTACAAAAGTTGATTAAGGTCTCCTATTCACATAAACTAATCGATCACTTTGATTTGACTATGAATTACCATCAAAGCCATTAAAACATAATCCTTTTTCGCATGACTGAGACAGAAGGACAATGTTCTCACATTTGTTATTCTTGCGATATATCACAAAAATCCTTGTTGCCTATACAAGTACTAGCACTCATTTGTTTACATTCGTTTGGTCATAGCACACAACAGCAAAAGACAAAATTTGGAATGTAGCACAGCTCAGTCAGTGCAACAAATTTGCCTTCTATAACATACGTGCTTTACTCTGTGCAAGGAATTTAAAAAAAATATATAATTTGTAAAATGTCTTGATTTTCTTTTCAAGCGCAGCATATCAAAGTTCTCAAATGGCTGCTCTACATCATTCTGTCCTTGGTATTATCCACGCCCAGTGCCAGCACAGCTTCTATCTCGCCCTCTAGTGTTGGCTATATACCACTTACGACTGGATTTCTCATCACGAGAATGGACTTTGAACAACTGGCAACGGGCCTGTACTTCTCATCAGTTTATTAAAGATGTTCACAAGATAGTGGGGTTGAAAGGTCATATGGCACGTTAAAGGTACAAGTATGGTTGCGTCTTTCAATGGAGCATCCCTAAAGTGAAGATCCTTTCACTTTCTACCAATATTTGTCTAAAAGAGGACATGTAGTGAATAAAAACACATATGACCAGGTATCATGCTTGTGCTTCAGCAGCAAAACACTCAAAGCAGTGAGTTATGAATATGAAGTATTTTCAGAACCTTCCCTGATAAAATGTCTCTTGCAGTTTGCCCGCACCCGGGAGACTCATTAAATGTCTACAAATCTGAATCTCTTATCACAACTAGAAACATATCTCAGAAGTGTGGTTATCATCATGACTTGTCATCATTTTGCTTTGTTTGTTTGTTTGTTTGCTTGTTTTTAGTCCAAAGGTAGACATACTGTACAATGTAGCTACATTTGCCCCACAGCAGAGCTTTGCATCAAACTCTTCTCTTCTTTGGGTACAATGAGCTGATACCTCTGTAACCCCCCTCCCCCCATTATAAAATTCCCCCCTCCCCCTTGCCCTCCCATTCCCCGTTTCTCCCCCTTTCCTTCTCCACTCTGTATCTGTGACAAATGAGGGCTCACTACCAGTCGTACGTAGTTCCACTGCCCTTTATCAGAGGAATACATGCTTCCCTTGAGGCGCACAGCTGCAGTCAAACAAGGAAAGCTCTTGGAATCTGCGAAACAGCAAACCACTACAAAAAGCACTGAAAAAAGGTCCACTGTAGGTTGCTCCAACATCCCATCAAAGTGGTGATGTCTCAAGAAAATATTCCATCCCTCTTCCTTTCTTCTACATCTCTTTTTTTTTTCTCTTTCAATTCCCAAATGATGACCAGATATACCTCCCCCCACTGGAGAGTTTCCCTTTATTGGAAGTTTTGACAAAGGTCAGTGACTGGACTGAGAACCTGAACTTTCCAATTGGGGGTGGGGGGGGGGGGGGAGGGGATTCTCGCTGGCAACATGTTTGAGTTTGAGAGTTCAATTTCCCCAAAGGTACAATGACAAGTTGATCTCTCGGGGGGGGGGGGGGGGGGCATAGAAACCCTGGGTCTTCCATGTAATGGTAATGTTTTCTGAAAGGGTTTACTCCATCTGGTTTGACTGCAATACATAGAAATATGATTGCATCCAGTCTAGACTATTTAGACTTGTGATACAGCCCAAGGGGCTTTCTTTTGACACACAGAGGTCCCCATTCTCAGCATCTCTTGTGAGGAAAATGCTATGGAACTCCTAATTTACAAGGTTACGAGTAGCGTTGGTCCACTAGCTCCTTCAAGCAAGACATCAAATAGTGATACTTCTTGAATGAATACATGGAGTTTTTATGTGGAGAATGCTTGAGCTCCTTTGACCTTGTGATAAATGTACAACCCTCTGATGTGACAAGTGAAATGGAGATGAAGGAGCTCTAAGTCCCTGCAAATATTTAGCCCTTGATCAATCACCACACGGTTGCCATCATTGATCTTCACACCTGCGCAATGTTTTCATGAATGATGCTCCGTCACAACAGTACATCATCATAAATCTCAGAAAATGAGAACCCGACCATCACTTGTCTTGTTACACTGGGCGGATCCTCTCATAATGACGCTTCACAAACATCAGCTTCTACATACCTATTGTACAAAGAGTAGTATGGGTTGTCAAGATTGCCAAGTTTACTTCATTTTCCCTCCCCCCTACCCCCCCCCCCCATCTCTATTTCTCTCTCTCTCTGGTTGGATGACATAATGTCTAATATCTCATAACACCTGCAGCCTACAACTGCAGAGTTAACCAAAATACAATTGAATCCACAGTGAGCATTTTGCATTTTTGAATCCGAAAAAAAGTCGTCATTCCCACATACAGTAATCAATGTACAAAACTATTTTGGGGGGTTAATATTCTAAGGAGAATCAGCGACTAACACCAACTGCTAATATTTCAAATGAATTGGAAAATATACCTATCATTGGTTTTCACTGGATTTCACTCACAATAAACACCACGATATGAATGAGAATGAAATAGATGGTATAACCCGCCGTGATGGAAAGAGCCAATTCTATTTGACTGGTTTAATTTGTCTGCTGCCATACATATATATCCATATGTGCGTTTCCTCATAATTTCACTGCCAAGAGCGTGATGTGCATTATGCGCTCGCTGCATAAACACATCATGTCTCGAAAAAACGATGTCAACGCAAATTGATTTTCCTCGGCCAGACGGGGCCGAGGGGCAACTCATTCGGCGAATGTGTACCTCGGCTTCTCCCCCGGGGGCAGAAATAAACCCCTCTGATATCGATCCCCCTTTTCCTCTTTATTCGTTTTGAGCAATCTCTCAAATGTCCTGTATCACATTCATTTGTTTTCCTTCTTCAGTCGATCTCTTTTTTTTTATATATTTCTCTCCTTCTCTGCCATCTATTTCTCTCTCTCTCTCTGCCATCTATTTCTCTCTCTCTCTCTGCCATCTATTTCTCTCTCTCTCTTTCATATATTTCTCTCCTTCTCTATCGTCCCTTTCACTTTCTTTCTTCTTCTCCTCTCGATACTTATCTCTAAATATTTAGCTCTGTTTTCATTCTGGTCCAATCCGGTGTACCTAAGATCGAGTAACACCCTCATCTCTCCTTATACATATCCTCTCTCCATATATATAGAGTTTTGTTGCAAAATGGTCTAAGCACCAGTTTTAAACATTTCAAAGAAAGTCCATCATCATCAAATAGAGCAAAATTAAACCTTTCCTGTAAATACCTAACTTGTGACATGACAAGGAATATTCTAGAAGTTACGATTAAAATATCCTGTATTTTCTTATTATTTTCTTTGTTTCAGTAGCTTTAATCACAACAAACACAACAACAGCAATTATGATGATAATTTGCTTATCATTATTGTCATTACCATTATTATCATCATCACTGCTTTTACCAGGGAGGTGGGAAGGTCTCTTCCCACCTCCCTGTTTTTACTATTCCTACAGTACAACTATAAGTATTTCTTCCTTTTTTCTCTCTTTCTTTCTTCCTTTCTTTCTTTCTACAATGATGATTATCTACAAACATAGAGAGGCTTATACTGTAAAAGTGGATATTTTCCTCACAACTAATTTTTCGTGCTTGGCCAGGTTAGAAGAGTTTCGCGTGTTTCTAATTCCGCGTAATCAAGACATCACGCGCAGGAACATATGGCAAGCAAAAATATTTGCGTGTTTTTATTTTCGCGCTAGTTTCTGGTTGCGCGAAACGCACGAAAAATGTCAACACCGCAAAAATTTCCACTTTTACAGTACATATAATATGAATGGATATGTGAAGGAGAGAAACATGATATGCTCACTTCCTTTTATTTCTTCACATACATGCATTCATATTTTACATATTATCATGCATATATACTAAACATTTGATGAACCCATAATATAATCATATAGTGATTATGCACATTAACCCGTTGAGGACGAGTCCCGAGTATACTCGGGCAGGCGTCTATGGGAAATGCGTGTTGTAGCAAAATCAGTCCGTCCTCAACGGGTTAACATTGGTGAATTAGGTAAGTGTCAATGCAGCAAAATACCATTCACCAAAAAGAAGGGAGAAAGATTGATTGATAAAGTGAAAGCACAGGCAACAGCTGAACATCCCTTTAATCATCTGTATTAATCCAGTGCTTTGGTCTTCTACAGTGATGTGAACGATGATAAAGTAATTCAAACCAGAAGTCTCAAACAATAACATTCACCTTTCAAGACATGTTTTCTTTCATTCTCATCACTTAAATCTTCAGCTCTATTGGGCCACTCACAAAGCTAGCTTTGAAAAATGAATGCTATGACAATCGGGGAAAGGGTATGCATCAACTTTCTGTTTGTGTGGCATTGCTCATGAAGACTTGAAATTATCACAATTATGTGTTCAGGGATTGTTGGGACTGGCACAACTTCAAGCAAATTGACGGAAAACGAAAGAAACCACTTATGGAGGCTTAAAAAAGTCATCCACAAGAGGAAATTACTTTGAGCAGCATCATGTATCTTGTTCTTTCACTTTTTGATTTTGTAAGGACAACCATTGATTACTTTAATGTTTCATTTCGGAAAATATTGCTTTGGCGGAAGTTTACTTTCACTTCTTTGATAACACAGCTGTCTCCACTTCATGTGACTGCAAGACAGAAACGAAAGTCTTTATAGGGCTTTTTACACTTGCAAATTTTTGCTTAGCCCCGGACCAACGGTGGGGCTAAGGGGGGCCTTAGCCCTACCGTTGGTACCGGACTTTCCTTAGCCCACTTTCTGTATACACTTGTTTTTGCCAAAGTTGGCTAGCCCCACCAATAATCCCGTACTATCTGGCCCTGCAAAAAAGCAGGGTTAGCACCGCAATTGCGCCAAGTTCTAACACAACTAATTAAAAACTGTATGTGTATATTATTATCCACGTAAGTGTGGATATACATCACTGTGAAACTTCGTGGACATAAGGAGTGCGCGAGCGGTGCGCACACGCACGGATTAGCTATAACGTGTAATTTCTCGCATCAAAAAACGTATCTTGATGCGATATGTTGAAATATTTCATATTTCTTGTTGACGGCACGGAAGGGGGCGAAGCGATTTGAAAAGAAGACAAAATTTACTTTCTTTTCATGTTATGATTTTTTCCAGAGAGCATTTATCTTCGCTGCTTTTCGAGTTTTAATTTGGCTAAGCATGTTCACTTTTTGTAAAAAGTCTATGGAAAAAGAAGAAATTTCCACGATTTCGTACGTACTCGCTGGATTTCAACATCGATCAAATCAGAACCATATATCGTATCAACTTGGGGCGAAGTGTTTTGGATAGAGCGGGCTGTAATCTACATGACTATATAAAACTCATTGCTATTGGTTATTTAACTCCGCTGCTTTTTTAGGCTAAAACTACTGATCAATTGGAAAAACTGTCTCAAAAGTAGAAAACCTAGCGATGACGTAATGGGTGATACTATTCATCGCAAAGGGAGATGACCGGATGTACGTGGTATGTACGTACGTACAGTCCATTGTCTCATTTCCCACGCGAGAAGCCCGAATGTGACAACGGTGATCTTTTCCAAGGTATTTTAAAGAGGAATCCTCCTGTTTTTTCAGAAAAAAACTTATTACAACGGCCATGAAGGTGGCTAAAATGATCAAGTATGCTTTAAGATTGGTGGAAGCGTATATAATTTCATGAAAAAATGTCTACATAGCCAGAAAATGAGGTAATGAATGAGGCCCTTAGGCAGCCAAAACAATGATCGATCGTTTCGGTGCAATGAGTCCCACATGTACAAAGTTGCGTATGGTTAATTATCGTACTGTACGTATACTGGCTTCCATCAGGGAGGTGGGGAGTCCCTGCTTTCATACTCGAGCTGTGGCTGTCTATGTAATCCTGGGGCATTTCAGAAAGCATTTTTGTCCGACAAAGCTGTCAGACAAATTTTCTCTCAGGCAATCAGATGCAAGGATTTCTGTAGCTTGTAACAGTGTGTCAGAAATATATGCTTCATGTAATGCCCCCATGCAATGCAGCGAACCCCTATTTTGATAATGGAAACGCCCCGTCTCTTTGCTATCTCCATTCAAGCGAGAGATGAGTAAACAACGTGACCCGGTGACCTGAACGTGCACACACGTTGTTGCTCGGAAGGCTTGTGTCCAAAATTGGGGGAAAGTTTTCATAATGTACATTTCTTTCTAAGAAAGTGGTTACCATGGTAATGCTTGGTACCACAAGCACACACACACACACACGTACAATATATATATATCTTAAGTAACACTACATTCTATCAAGACATTAGCAGATACACAATAGTTTCATCATTCACCATATTCTATGCAAGAAAAGAACAGAACTGGGGGGATGTTCATCATTTAGAAAGTAACATGTAAGAATAAAATGCACTTAATGTAGTTATTACGTTGAATTATTACATTGGTCATTGGTCTTAGATTGTATGTGTACTGCGTAGGGAAATGTATTTGATTTTGTGTAATTAATGTTGTGTCATTGTTGTCAACCTCACATTCTGTTGCGAATTCAGCTATTGTTATCTATTCACTGTGTAAGTATGTGTAAGTGTGTCATTACCTGCCATGTGTCCAGAATAGGACCATGGACCTGGTATACTGTATACGCCATATATTTCGCGAGTCTAAATTTTCGCGAATCGGGAACTCTCGACGATTTCGCGAGTGGTTAAATTCCCAATTGGGGAGTCCCCTACTGAATGGAGAAGTGTACACGCGTATGTCACATTCACATCGGGATCAGAGTCAATATTTTCGCGTGTCTTTAATTTTGCGAATAGCACCTGACTCGCGTAATTCACGAAAATAAAAACCTCGTGAAATATTCGGCGTATACAGTATATGTCAACATGTCCTTTATTTATCAATAAAGACATGATTACAACGACACAACTTGGTTACCACGACTGCCAGAAATCATCTGATCTGTTTGAAATCGGCGGAGGTGAAGTGTCGTTCATTCCTTTCCCCTCGACCGAACTGCTCACGTGCCCCACGGCAAACTTCATTTCGGTGGGTTATAAAAAAGACGAAATCTTTACATTATGGAAAAATACGTGAACATGTTCACATGAATGATACCACAGTCAGGTGAACTCTACACAGCTATTTTGAAGTTTCTGCCTTGTGTCTTGTTGGATGACTGACGTTCCAATTTTGGTAACACTCGACAAATTTCCTCCATATTTGTCTCTAGATATGCTTCCACTGGTTTTACCCGAGGGGCAACCCCGAGGGGCAACTTTCTTTAACAGGGAAATTCCCCCTATCAAGGTTTCCATTACTCCCCCATTTTGCCTGCATTTCCAAATTTTCACGCAGCTTCCCTCGATCATGCCCGATTGCATCGATTGGGGTGTAAAAATAGCCCCATGCCCGAATATTCATGTTCCAGCTACTTCTGGACTTGCTGCTTTTATTAAACAGGAAGTGGAAATGCTATTTCTGTGCCAGATAACCCCAAAAGAATGCATGATGCCCTGCATGTATGTGTATCAAACTTTACATGACATAAACATGACAATATACAAAGAAAGAACTAAACAGAAACTGGTTTATTTGTATATTTGGATTGTGCCTTCCTGCAGTGAAAATTTTGGTGCTTGCCGGTTCATTATTGAGTTCAACGGGAGATCATACAGTTAGTGTATGTGCGTGCTGATAAGACACAAAGTGGTGTGCTGTAACTACGATGTAGTTCGAAAGGAAGATGCAAAAATAACAATTACATGGACAAAAAGACCTAATCAAAAAAAAAAAAAAAAGAATTATCACTGTTGGATGTCCTTTCCACTTGTAACCTTTGAAGTCGTCATTTTCCACACCCTCTCGACTGCACCGACCACAGGCCAACACCCTCGCAAACAAGAATTCTCACAGCTTCTAAATGTCATATCTGTTCTCTATGTACATCCCTAATAATGAGAGGGACGTAGTAAGACATATGATGAAATATATAATTACAAGAAAACCAAATAAGTAATATATATGATTTACATCGAAAGAAAGATATTATTCAGAGGGGTGAAGGTTCATGTGCGAGTTTCTTCACTTTGTCTCCCTCTACAAATTAAATTTGTTAAGATCACAACTGCTGATCTGTAAATTAACAAACATGTCGGAAAAATCGCCTGCCTAACAGAAGGGCCCTAGATTGACATTTTATCCCAAATCAATTTTTTGTTTGTGACATAATTTGACAGAGTTTTGAAAGCTCTTTTCTATGATGTAAACATGATTATTATTATTATTCTTTGTGTGTGTTTTTTTGTTTGTGTGTGTGACTTTCATCTTTTTTTTGTGTGTGTGTATGTGTGTGTGTGTGTGTGTGTGTGTGTGACTTCTGCAGGGCAGACAATAAATGAAAGGACAGTGAAATAAATCATATGGAAACTTAAGACCACTCAGCTTTTCAGCTCATGGCACTTCACTGTTCTCATACTACTTATGACTGACCTGCAAAAAACACTCAATTATGGACTCATGTTGATGTTTATTGTATATTTCTTGGGCATTACTTGGGACATACAGCGCGTGAGCTGTATGATTTATCGCATACAATGCTCCTAATGAGGACAAATTGCCCAGTTGGGAGTACAAGGCAGACACCCATAAAATGGGAGGATATACATTAATCCCCGGGGTGAAAGAATCCTGAACGAAAAATATGTGTAAAATGAAGTAATGGGCAATATAAATGTCCCTCCTCAAGTGACTGGGGTATCTCGGGCCGCTAGCCCCAAAGGGCCGAATATCTTGTACTATTTCTGGCTCGCGACTTACTGTAGGCCACGTAGTACATTTTTATGAGTCATCGAGGTTGCCACACTGCACTGTGGATAGAGAGAGAGGGCAGAGGCTGTTTGAGATGAGCCCTGACCGAGAAAACCCATTTCACTTTATTTCTACCCCCCCCCCCCCCCACAAAAAAAAAACACAAAAAAACACTGCAAAAATGTTTGCATAACCTCTGCTGGTTAGTACTTACAGTAAAAGAGTTTGCTTATTATTGTTAATAAAGGTTAAACATCACGTCATGGATGATACCATGCCAATGATTGAAAGTCTACCAAAACAACAACAACAACAACAAGGCAAACTTATTTGAAATCTTCTGAAATCTAGACAGTCGTATTATAGCTTTTAGGCATTACAAAAGACATCTTCATTTTTAATTGCTTTAGTCTGCTGATTCATTCCATAAGAAATTAGATTCAAAATAATGCAATACCTTGACATTTCTGAGTGATGTATGCATTTGAAATTGAGAGCCAAGAACTCAAACCAGAACATTGACTTAATCACAGATCAAAGAAATGATTCTGACTATTACAAACACTAGTTTGTTTGTTTTTTACTTTAACATATCGACACATCCAGAAATAATTACATTTTACTGTCATTCAACTTTGAAATCTAGTTGAACACAAAAAACATGCTGTACCTTCTACACTAGTATCTGCAGTTAACCTGTTGAGGACGGACTGATTTTGCTGCAACACACATTTCCCATAGACCCCTGCCCGAGTATACTCGCAGTATACTCGGGACTCGTCCTCAACGAGTTAAGAAGGAAAGGTGCATTCACATGTTTCCCAAATACCATGGAGTTTTAATGCCCTTCTACTTTGCACCCTGCAGTACAGATCCCATACCGATTCAGTCAATGAAGAGTGATGACAACCTCTGTGATATACGGGTATATGAGAGCGTAAACCTAGTTTGCTGAGTGTGTGTCTGTGTGTGTGTATGTTCGTTAAACAATGATTGACGAAGAGCAGGCTAATATTTCCCACTGGTTGATTAATTACTCGCAAGCTTCCTTTAACGAGTTTCAGAAGAACCCTGGCGCCGTAGGCTGGTATCATTAAAGGTTCTTGATATGTGTACTGTATGAACAAAGCAACGGCAGAAGACAGCAAATAATTAACATGCGTTTTGTCTGTCTGTTCTCTCAGTGTGTTCACTCCAAATGGAATTTGTTCAAATAGGCACACACACATACACACACAAGCAAACATCTGAGCGGATAGTTGTTTAGTTGCTATGACGTGTGACATCATACCATGATGTTGTTGTTGTTTGTTCTTCATGTTTGTTTGTTACTTGTTTGCTTTTTATCATGTCGTTTGTTCTTCATATTGCTATCTATGTGCTTGTAAATATCTGTAAATAAACTGTAATGTAATGTAAATAACACTCGAATGGACATGAATTACAGCGAGCACACAGAGTCTGCAAGAATCTTCAGTTGATTGAAGGAAAACATACAAGAAGAAATCTAAGAAGATGAAAGATAAGCTTTGCATGGCCTTCTTTTATACATTTACCTGAAAGAGAAAATAATATCAACTAACATATGTGCCTATGTATGACATATTCACATTGATTGACTGCACTGTGCAATTTTCACATGGAAATTTGTAAACATAATTTATGCAATATCCCATCAAAATGATGCATTTTATGTTTCATGGTCTTTGAAAGTTTTGCAAATTGGGAAAATTCGTTATTGATGGTTTCACAAGAGCAGAACTTAACAAACTGAAACCAGGTTTTTCATTGATGACAGGAAACGGACGTTAGGTCATGAGGAATGGCAGAGCAGATGTGCCAAGTCATCTCTTTTTTTCTTTTTTCTTTTTTGGCGGGGTGGGGGGGGGGAGGGATAGAGTTGAGGGTTGGGAAGTGATTGTAATAAAGTGCCAATTATTTGGCCACTGACCCTAATAAAGTTGATTAGAATATAGAACCAGTATCATGGATGTGTTGTTGCTGATGTTGAAAAAGAATGGTCACAGACTTTGAAATGCAAATCAAAACAAGAAATTGTAAAAGGAGCAAATATTTGTTTCATTCCTTTTGTAAAAATCTTGTTAATCTATCATGACTTCCTTGCATTTCTTTCTATCTTTATCTGGCTACATACAAAAATAAGATAAAAAAAGGAAAATACAAAGTAAATTGAATTATTCCACTTTGCAAGAAGATATGATATTCATTGGTAAAACGTTGCCATTATGTCACAGGGGACAATATATCTCGTGATACACATGGCGGGATTTACAGGCCCTGTTTTCAAACTGTAGGCACGTCTTTTTATCTCCAACCTGCACCATTCAAAATAAATTACAGACAACTCGAGGGAAATTTCTCACCAATTTTAATGATCTAATCGACACACGGGCGGCGGGTGAAGTGTGGCACAACTTCCACTTCCATGAACGTGCCTGATAATCGGGGGGGGGGGGGTGGGGAAGAGAACATTAAAATAGAAGAAGAAAAGACTAATGTAGGTGGTACACTGTACAACATTCATGGAGGATGAATACGAAGTGTGATAGGTTAACTTTAGTGTAAGGGAACAAAGACACACCACACTAAAGACTAATGGACAGGTGTCAACCTTGTAATTAGATAACAGTGCCTTGAGTAAGGCTAGCATCTGCCTATCAATACAATGGTCTTAGCTGCAGCTTCAATACTGTTCGTTTTCTTTCCAACCTTGATAAAAACCCTTCAGGCATTTGTCACAGATAAGCAACAGCAAATTTGTTTGCCAAGAACATTTCACTTACTCTGTTATATCAGTTTGCACGCACATGCTTATATAAAACTTAAATTAAAAACCTGAAACATATCTTAATTTCATATTTCAGCCACTGCAATGATACATCCTATATACGATATGACTGCAGATTAGAAAAGCACATACAAGAACTTCAAGGTCTGAATGTGCAGGTTAGGAGAGTAGGAGAGTAACCGCCTGTGTGAGCTACTTCCCCCACCGGGGCTTTCACTCTCTGCGAGAACAATCAAATTTGGGATGCATTAGCATCGGCGTAAGGCACACCCGGCGTCTTGAGGTGTACGCTTAAAGGCCGTCGGAATTCTCGGTAACATGTGCGAATGTTCAACCACTCGAAAGCAGCTCGCCCGATGAAGGGTGATTAACATTTTAGTCTCACTGCTTTAATCGAAACAGAAGAGTGCAGCGCATGAGCTGGCAAAGATGCTCTCATTATCAGTGGTGTGTCATAAGCAATGTGTTAAATCCCTACACTCATTGTATTCAAAATGCCCATTTTCACTCTAAACCAGCACGATAATGAATGTATGGGACTGAGGATGCTGTGGGGTGGGGGGGGGGGGGGGAAGGGGGATTTGTACTAGTAATTAGGGACTTAAGAATAGAAGCAGAGCCTTACATTGTTACATGCCTGACATATTCTTTTGGGAGTCTGTGCTATGTTGACAAGCACTATGATGATCACATTGTTGAAAGTGTATGAGGAAAACAATACAAGTATCCTATCCAAATGAGGGAAAAAAAAAGAAAAGGCAGTGCTGGTGCCTCAAAAACACTTGCTGCAATTAATGTAGGCCTGCAGTACCCTTTAACAGCGTTTGTGCAGCTTTCTCTGTGTTTTATACTGCTGCAGATGAAAGAAAGCTGAGACATACAATACATGACACTCTCTTGCCAACTGGCTACATGGCGGAGGACGAGAAAAGGTAAAGATAGAACTCTGGGGAGAATTATGGGATATGTATTACATTCATATCAGGAGTAGATAACCTTGACAATTCATGGACAAACCATTACTACAACCAGAAGTACCCTTCATCCATATTACAAACCCGCATCTTTTCTGTGTGTGTGTGTGTTTTTTGTTTTTTTTTTGTCATGAGGCAGACTATTGTAACCATTATTCAATCACTATTCTTTCTTATTTTCTTTCTTTTCCTTTTTGGTGAGTGTGTGTGTGTGGGGGGGGGGGGGAGGGGGGGGGGGGAAGGGGGTTGTAACCAGAAGACGTTTTTGGAATTTAACAAAATTTTATCTTTACCTTTGGCAGTAACTGCTTCATGATCTTATAAAGGGGGTGCATCTATGCAATTCAAATTGTAGTTTTACAAATACACCTATCCGGTTGTCTGGGGCTACTGATATTCACTGGTGGGCAAGTAATATGAACAGGAGCTTGCCTGTTTTTAAGTATTCCGCCAAGTTGTCCTGAATGCCAAACTCTGAAAGTGAAAGAAAAGTCCTTCTGTGATTCCCTATATATATGAAAAGGTGTTCACAGTAAAACTGTGAATTTGACTGAGAAATGGCACTGAACGAGAAGAGTTCCTGAAACAGAATGTACAAAAACAAACAACGGAGGGTGGAAATCTAGGGAAACGTTAAAAACAAACCCAAGTAGCCAAGTGCCGAACGGAGGAACTATTTCCGTGACACTAAATCATCACACAGCAGTACACGTGTGCTCAAGCAGCTACCTCATCACGACATTTCCTGATTATAAAACCTGGGCTCTACCGACCCCTCCCCCCCCCCCCACTTTTTAAAAAATTTCTTTATTTGCATCTTGTATGCAGACAGAGATAGAATATGTGAACAGACAGGTTTAGTGTGTTACAGAGTCTTGCCTATCAATCAAAAGCAAAATCCTCCTAAAAAGCAAAAGCTGTTACAGCCACTTCGCACACTGAAAGAATCATTCAGCCCGACGATAATTCAAGGGCTAAATCTAGCCATCATCCCTTACATCAAGACAGCACGTATTGCTTCTGGGGCAGCTCACACTTCTAGCATTCATCCAATGGCTTTCAAAAATCCCTCTCACTCTTCAAGATACCCAAAATAACCATCTCTCCCATTTTTTCCCCTTTTCAGCCTTCCCAAAATGAACCGTCCAAAGATAGAGTGTGGTATAAAAAACCAGCAAGAGGCAATTTTTAGTGCAAGTTCACCGACAAATTTAGAACATGGATTACAAATCTGGCACCTTTTCCCAGAAATCCTTACTCATTGCTCGTATGATTATGGTTAAGGCCAACATTTCAGTTACACTCTTAGCGACTGTAGGGTCCAAGTTGTTACATAAATGTCTCAATTTAACATCATGATAATTTTACAACCTTTTTCGGATTTATTTCTGTCCTGGAGCACAAGAAAAAAAAAAGAGAAATATGGGGGTAAGTTTTTCCTTTATAGTTAAATTTGCTCTCCTTTGATATTGCTTTCTGATGTAAAATTTATACAAACACACCCACATGAACAAACCCACATGCAGGAAAAAAAAAAAAGTATTCTTTGCAGTACATTAATTTTATTGTGTAATCTTCACATACTAATTAAGATATATTTTTTTATGATGAAAAAAAAATTATCAAAACAAACCATTCAAGTTTTTGCAGAAAATTTGAACCAAATTTATGAGTAGGCACCCAGTCAAATATGGATATGCCAGAGTGCAATCTAAAGATACTAACATGTAATGTCCTCGCTCGATGCATACACTTTATATGAAGTATACCCTGGTCATAATATCGTCATTAAACCCACTGATTTTACAATGAAAATATACACTCACACATGCAGTGTTCGCATGCCTATCGCTATATGCACATTCATAGAAATCTTTTCCCCCTTTCTGAAACTTGAGATGCCTGCAGAAATTGGGACAAAACCCTAATGCTCTCTCTCTCTCTCTCTCTCTCTTTCTCTTTTTCTCTCTTTCTCTTGCTCTCTCTCTCTCCTGATTGTTGTTTTTAACAAATACCTTCCTGGGATGTTGTTCTTTTTTTTTTTTGCTTTGCTTTGAAAGGGGCAGTGATGTTTTGTTGTTTGCAAGTTTACTTTTCCTGAAGTAAACAGGAACTGCACATACTAAAGTTCATGTTTATTTTTTTTTCATATTTTTTTTTAACACTCTGCATCAATATAGAGTCGCATATTCCGACCTGCATCGATGTGTTTTATTTCCACGGAAAACAGGAAGAGATGAAATAGCATTATTGATATTGTAACAATGTACAGGAAACTTGATCATCTGAATTGACCGCATAAATGCCTTAGAAAAACACTTTCTCGCAGCTTTCGCACAGATTGCGTTTGGCTGGTTTGACCTGAAATTTAATACAGTGTGCTTTTTCCCCACTTAAAAGGCAACGTGCAGACAAAAATTTGCTAGATATTGGAAAGGTTTTGGGGAGAAGTATTCTAGAATATCTGATCCTTTCCTTGCCATGGATTTTATACAACACTATTGGGATTTTCTTTTTGTGCAAATTAGCAATCACAGCACTCAAAGGGTTAAAGGGGAGGTTTCTCCAGGTTGGTTTATTTCTCCCAAACAAAAGAAGAATCTGTGTACACGTGGTATATGAAATACAGAGAGTTGTTTACAAATATCCTATTACCTTCACTAAAATACATCTGTGATATCACATCTTCTTATATGTGTGGCGCTCCGACAAAATGAGTCATAAGTCGCACGGGGAGTTTTCCCGTAATGAGCCGAAAATGAAGGGGAAGCACTACTCGGGTCGAATTTTTTTTATGACGGATTTTGATTCCTTTATGTTTTATCTGTTTGTACAGAAAATTTCAGCGTGTGAAAATGAGTACAAGTGTCCCAAATCACCGTTTTTCTGAGACAATTTTTTTCGGTTACATTTTTTTCGAACGCTCGCCTTTGCGTTGCGTTTCGCACCTATTGTTCTTGCCAGATCGAGACTCCACCTCCGTTGCTAGGGTGTATGCTAATGAGGCATTGCTCTTGACCCCTTTGAAGACAAAACAAAGCATGGTGCGCGCGGCGGCGTCGGCGGCCAAGCGGCGAGGGCTATAGAATTACGCAATAATAGTGAGCTGACCAAGGCTATTGATTGCATGACCAGCGAGTTTCGTTTGATACATGCACTCCATTTCAATGAGTGGTGATTGACATGACGCACAAATCGCACTGAAAAAAATTATTACAACGAACGATCACGCAAAATTTATGATACTTTATCTATGAGCTAATACAATGATCACATATCGAACTCGATATGCGTGTGTGTACTTTTACAACGGTTATTAATTGGCCTCATTAATGAATTTGTTCAAATAATCATAACTTTCGTTCCCTGGTATGTGACTTGCTGTTTAAAGTTCATCTCTGGAGATATAGTAGGGCCTAAGTTGTCAATTATTCTCGTTTTTATAAAGTCGACAATTTGTGTGATAATTCGCCAAATGTATGTAATGCGTACTATTATTTCCCTGGTTAATGAAACTTATTGCCTTATTACTTATGATGCTTTGGGCCGTGACGGCATGGAGAGAAATAGGAAGACAAACATTATTAATGCCCAGATAGCTCGTGTTCCCTTTGGAGGATATTCTGACTCTAGTCATCTGTGTATTTTTTTAGAAGTAGGACCTATTTGAGAAAGGGACAGAAAGCTGTGTCGCTACTCAAGAGTGTGCTTCTTCATTTTGTTTTGTTTTTTAATCAGAATGTTTGTAATGAAAGCTGTTTGCCGTGTATTGCGTGTAGCTGACATGTGAGAGGTCAAGTCTGCAAAGAATTGGGACAATTGGGTTGGCTAACAGCTTTGCCAAGTAGCAGCGCTAATTGCCCATTGAATTGCGTATTCTGAGGAATTTCGAATGAAAGAACTCGGACGGCAATGTTCACGCCTTGTATCCGAGTAAACCCCGCATCAACGAAGCCTTAAACAATGAAAGGTAAAATTCCTGCTATCAAGGGGTGGATAATCACGCAACTAGTATTCTTTCTTCGCCATTGATAGCAGAATCAATGACGGAATGGAGCAACAGTGTTGGAGGATCGGCATTATGTCTGCTAATTTGTAAAGGAATTTTTCAGTCTCCTTTTGTGTTCAGAACCACAGTCAGTGACGCTAACTTACTCTATCTCCTACAAGCTATCGTTACCATCTTAAAACGTGAATTTTATGAAAGGCTAAAAGTGATCACGGAATCAGTTCTTCCGCGTGACACATGCAGGCTTTTATGATAGCATACCAAGCTTAAATCGTTTACCTGTATAGAAAGGGCGGGGATACACACTTATCGCAATCATCCGGATATGAGAGTGATACACTCTACTACTTTTCTTCATCTTTCCCCCGACAAAGACCATGGTAATTCAAAACAAACAAACAAATAAATAAACAAACAAACAAACAAACAAGCAGTTGATTTATATCAGAACGTAGAGATTTTTTTTGTGTTTCATGTATGTATAGGTCATCTCTTGATGTAAAGTAGGCATTTGTTGTCGTTTTTACAGCGTTTCCTAATAAATGCCTATAGCGAAAACCCAACAAAACTTCTATCAAGGAGGGAAGGGAACTTAAATTTAAATATCACATAGTTTACAGAAATCAGACATGTAAATAAGGCAATCATATACATCCGCACGGCCGATTGTAATCTCTTACTATGATTATCAAACATGATCGCCTGCATTTACGTGCTTTTTTCTAATTTCTTGAACTTTGCCTCATTTTCTCTCTTTTTTTTTAAACAATTGCTCGAAACATTTAAAAATCGTAACACAGTCTGCTATCCCACAACATAATATTCCATTTGATTTGTCACTTATTGTTGGTCGGTTGACGCCAAATGTTGGAATCTCGAGCGATGATACACGGCATTTTGTTTGTTGGTTTTCGTCTCATCGCTCAAAAGAATTTTGACTACGATTACAAGACATAACTGATGGTTTACAGAAGTGATCATCAATTCAGTAGGGATTAGTCAAGTCATGAATTCACTTTACCCATCATGACTGTCTAATCGAACTACGACATTGTTTGGGTAACCGCGCCTTTTTATTCTCATAGTTCAAACTTATTCTTGACATAATCAAAACAAATAATTCTTTATTAAATTTCTCAAAATACTCAATAGACGACCTAAGTCAAAACTTTCTACAAAGATTGCCTATACGGCAATCTTTACTAGCCTAAACAAGTTTTCTAGAGCTATCAGTTCCCCCTATGACAATGACTTCGATCGCGTTTTGAACTTGTATCGAACTACTTTCAAAACAGCTATTACCTTTGTAGTTCGATTAATAAACCAGTCTTTTGAATTCATAACCAACATTCGTAATCGTAACAATACAGTAACATAGTACTGCATGTCAATAAAAGTTGGAAAATGTAAATGCTATAATAGTAGCGCAAAAAAAAAAAAAAAAAAATGAGTAACGATTATCTTCATACATTCTAATTCCTAGTGATGTCGCTACGAAAATGACACATGGTTTGGTTCAAGCAAATAAAAGTAAAAAGGAATGGGATATACTTCTAATGATAGTACCACGCCGTACAATGCATTTCACTGTATTTTGTAACATTTGGTTACGTTTCTGTGCGCTTTACGTATACGGAAAATAAAAGGCAGATTGGTGCTATTAACATGCTAACACGCAACGCATTCAAAATGTTTTTTGAAATACACCGTATACAATATAATGTTTTAGTATACGGTTTGAAACTTTGAATTTGCGAGTCCTTTATGAAATTATGAGCAGGGTTATTACATTATCAAGTAAAAATTAAAGTATTTAGGGATTCGGATTTGCGCAGGAGACTAACAGTGCTATATATGGCGATCGTTCGCAACAGAGACAATCCTCTTCAATAGATATACAATGTAATTCTGTATTCATGAATTGAAAGAGAAACGAAAAGAAGTCAACTTTTTAACTTCATTTAGCTTTCTCACCAATTGAACTTGATTTGATCTGCCATGCATGATATCGCTGTGTGCTCTATTAATTATATTAAATCATTTACTCGGCGTGCTTGTTTTTTATGCAGAATATCACAGGTAAGTTTAATTCATTGAAGTTCATAATGTTTGTACATATGGCGTGTTCGTTGTTTTCTATTTTCATTTTTATAATATATCACGTGTCCATTATCTGATTCTGACCACGAAAATATGGCGACTGTTTAAATGCGGAGCATGTACTGGAAAACTGTAATGTCTCCTGCCAGTATAGACAAACTGATTTCTAGTCTATCCCCGCTTAAAATTGAAATGAAATTGAACAAAAAACAAAAAAACAAAACGAAGTTCGACTTTCAGTAGATTTCAACCGTTTTGTATAGTGCCTGATTCATGTAATGGACACAATTCTTTAGCACATAAGCAATCACACAACTTTCGTGAATAGATGTGTCTTAATGATTGCATCTCATGGAAGAAAACTCGTCTCCTTGCCTGAATTTTAGCTTCTTCCTGTTCAAGCTCGCGTGAAAGAAATAGTTGAACATCAATCGCAATCATTAAGAGAGGCACATCCTTAGAAATAAGCACAGGAGTACTGAGACACACTACGAAATGAAAACGGGCCTTTTATCGCTATTGACAACGCATGACATTGAAATGCTTTTTTTTTTTTCCTTGGGGGAGGGGGGTAATACAATTGATTATTCTGAAGGTTCGTTAATCACACAATGAAATATGGTTTGCTATTAGCTTAGGTTCGTTAACAAGAAAATTAAATGCGGTTCCTTTCCGGTAGTTCCTTTACCCGAAAGTAATCAAGCAATCATTTTTTTTTTCTGGTAAGGTTTGTGAATACAAAACGAAGTGAAGAATGCCTAAGTATTAATTCCGAATATTTTTCAGTATTATTATTTATGATCCACTTCTCAAACGCAGAAAGATTGTAACTGCACATGTGATGTAAAAAAAAAATCCGCTTAAGCTACAAGTTAATTGTTTTTTATATGCTATGCTATTAGAAAAGTGACTGAGAATCATTGTAAACCCAACGTGAAGCTGTCAAGCCTACATCAACCTTTGCTTCTGATACTTCTGATACTTCTGATAAGCGACAATTATTGTGCACGCAACGCCTATAAAGGAAATGTGCCTTTAATATGGCGGGAATTCATAATGTTACGGCTGTATACAGCTGCAGCAGAAAAGACGCGAAAGCAGTTTTGATGCTCTGCAACATTACGACCATGTGCGTAATTTGAGGGTTTTAAGTACACGCAAAGAACACGATCTCAAAAGACAACTATCGTTAATCAACTTCATTGACTTTTTCTACCGATGCTGTCTTTTGAACCCCCGCTTAGAATAGGTTCTCAGGTTCTATGTAATAGGTATTGGTACTTGCTAAACGCATCCTCTTTAGTTTCCATTGACAACAACATGAGAGGAGAATGGAAGCGATGAACGCCCTCGCTAAAAGACGCTTCTCGTAAGACGCATTGCGTGCCCGCCTACAATAGGTTGTCATGTTCTATTTAGGTATTGGTACTTGCTAAACGCATCCTCTTTAGTTTCCATTGACAACAACATGTATGGGAGGAGAATGGAAGCGATCAACGCCCTCGCTAAAAGACGCTTCTCGTAAGACGCATTGCGTGCCTTCTTTTCTTTCTACTGTTTCCTATTGTTTGTGAGTTAAAAATTGCGGCAAACCACAACGCAGCCGACACACAACGCGTACCGACTCATTCATGCGGCGGCAGCGGCACGGACACAAACGCGCCGAAGTTTACATTCGGGCTGCCGTATTGGTCAGAATCGTTAATGATAGACCTGTCCTGCGATTGGTTGATTATCTTACATACCCAAGCTATCGCCTTATACGGTAGTGCGTGCGATGGAGCGTAAACGCCGTCGCTAAGCAGGACAGTTGTATTGTTTCGTCCCGTGAAAGAAACAGGTTGTGAGCATGAACATAGCCTGAACTTTGAGAGCGATTTTCTCCGTTATTTAGAAAATCAACTGACATAACAAACGTGGTTAATATTCGTTTTTATGATCTATAGGGATGTCGAAATGAGTTGTATTACATATCAGTGTAAAGCTTAGAGTCTGTAGAATTCACTTATAGGCATAACTACGATTTCATTTTTTGCGACTTTTGACTCATTCCGACGGAGCGCCACACATATGCAAATATGAATAAAATAATATGAATGTTAATATCACTTAATACTCATCATATCTTTTTGAGGTCAGGAGCCCTGACCCGTATTACATGCTATTTTGCCGTCTTACAAAAGATAAATCTTTGTGAAATTCTTCTCACGCAACCTTAATGCTGTGGTAGTATTGTAACATCACATTTTTTTTTCAGAGTTTCCATGTAAAGGCCAGAGTATCAAACTGTGGCAAAGAACTGAAAACAATGTCAGGAACACTATAAAACTAAAAATGTAGAGCTAGAGTGAAAAATCAGATGAATGCCATTTCCAATCAAGTATATGTTTCTTTGGGGTGTTTTTTTTTTTTCACAGCACTTGTTGCATACGGAGGAACACTTTTGATAACTTGTTAAGACTAACACATACATTTGAATTTTTTTTTTCATAAGCAGCTTTAATCTAAAAATTCTCGAAGATGGATACATCTACTTTTGAATTTAAATTCTTTTAATTTGCTTTTGAGAAGACATCACGTAAATGAAATGGATGAAGTTTATGGGCTCCCGGCCAATTTTTGTACATTTCATTTTCTTCCTGTGGACAAATTCCTCGTTTCCTCCAGAAAATCACAGCTTTCCATTCATGAAAGAAAAACTTAAAACTGCAAGTGAAACTTATTCACAACTGTACTTTCCGACTATCAAAAGAAAAAGTTTGGTATCCACAATCTCACAAATGTGTGAAATGCATGTAGATCACTCAATTTGTACTACTTTGATGATCAGGAATTAGCAAACACGAATTAGAAGTGAAATGTGCCATGCAAAAAGTGTGTGAGAGATATATAAGCTGACATGATACAAATTCTAGTGAGGAGTATACACATGGGTGCATATATATACTTATCACAATAATGTTGTTTTTTAAATTACATCCTTGTGACTTGTGTGCATTTGTTCCCAGTTATGATATTCCTAGGTTTCTACCCTCATATATTATTACATATATCATCTATCACCTGTTACACACCGGAATAAAATAAC
The DNA here is from genome assembly GCF_964275005.1 of Diadema setosum. Classification (NCBI taxonomy): domain Eukaryota; kingdom Metazoa; phylum Echinodermata; class Echinoidea; order Diadematoida; family Diadematidae; genus Diadema; species Diadema setosum. The sequence continues at coordinate 6,951,589 of NC_092699.1, forward strand.
AAACACTTACAGCTGTGACTGGTGATATTAAGCTGCCTTCTAGACTTCAAATAAAAAATGCAGAACCAAACAACAACAAACACAGAAACTTGAACAACATGCTGGCCTGTTTTTTGAGTGGTTTCGTTTCGAGATTGGGAACCTGATCCCATAAGATGTCCAATTGATAATACATGCCAAAAGTGAGTGCGGGCAAGGCAATAGGCGCTAAAACACGAGCCACTGAAGCAGTTAAGTAAAGAAAATATCTGTTAAGCATGTCCAATTCAGACCATGAATATACTACCTTTGAAAAACTCTGAAGTGCAGAACAAGGTCGCCTACGCAGTATGGTGACAAACATAACTGTATTCAATGTTTACCTCAAATTAACCCTTTGAGTCCACAATGTGTCTATTTCTTGTAGATTTAATAAATGATGCAGCTAGTCACAGTACGCAGTGGGCTAAGAACATATGACCAGGCTCTGCTTTTATATTAATTGTGGCAGTACCTATTATCTTTTTTTTTAGCCCAAAGTTGGTAATCAAAACACATATCAGCACGTGGCAAAACCATTAACAGTTTATGATACTATAATATACTATACTACCGGTGCGGTGAAACCTTATCCTTTTTGTTTATTTCCTTGAGTAGCCTCTCTTCATGAGTAAGACACACAGCTAGTGCCTCTTACCAACCATGAGCAATGAGGATGCAGGAAAACACGGACATCTCTGGGAGATTACATTGGTCCTTAGGGGGTGATGCCTTCTAAAAGCATGCTGTTCCCCACAGAGGGGCAGATCCTAATTATACCAATTGTCATCACTGTTGATCATCGCCATAATCAATTACCAAAGTCAATATTACCATCTTCATCATTTATAATTTGGGGCATGATCAATTATCTTTACTCTCATCATCATCATCATCATCTTCTACATCATCATCATCATCATCATCATCATCCTCTTCTAGATCATCATCATCATCATCACTCATCAATCATCATCTTCTACATTATCATCCTTATCAGCAAATCAATCATCATCATCTTTATCATCTTTATTATCATCTTCACTACTATCATCAGCAATCATCATCATCATCATCATCATCATCATCATCATCATCATCATCATCATCATCATCATCATCATCATCATCTCAGTATCTAGTGCCCAATGCACTTTAGCACACCAAACCTTAACTCAAAAGGGACATCATTTTTTTTTTTCTTTTCACAAAAGTGCTTTTGTTCATGTTCCTTTGAGCAATTCCAAGCCCATCTCACATTTTGTTGCCACTTTTGGGTGAACTTTGAAGTAAATGTGTTGCACTTTGGGTGATGGGAGAGAAGACGACGTCCCGGTAAACACGCCTTGGTGTATCCCAAAGAGACCACGACGAATAATGAAAATCGAACGGCTCCTCACAACAACAAAAGAGGCTGACAACAAGAAGGAAGCACTCATGATCAATTTAATTTCGGTCGCGGTCTTCCGGGGATGTTTGGTACATTTGTACAATGACGGGTCCTTCTCTCGGTCAACAAAGTACGCCATAAAATGAGAGGAGCATGCCATTATCTTGTATGCATGTGTGTGTGTGAGTTGAGAGTGTGTGCATGTGCTGTAACTCCTTTTCTATCAAAACTTGTATGACAATTCTCTCACAAAGAAAAAAAAAAATGAGGAGAGCATCGGGGGGGGGGGGGGGGATGCTAATATGCAAATTGGCAACTTGAGAGTGATTACCACAGAATGGAATGCAAATTGGCAGCAATATCATGCATCCTGCCGAAAATGACTGTGCCTTCAATTACATACTGGTCACGGTACATGCACAATCTCCACAAAACCACCAATCATCACATTCTTTATATCTTTTGCTTTTGTTTTTGTTTTGTTCACTGTTATTCTCTTATCCTCTATTTTTTTTTTGTAACTTGAACTAAAAAAGGAAAATAGCAAACTTTTGATGATAAAACGTAATTTGACAGGGACTTGGCTACAGTTACTCCACAATGTCAATTTCACAAAACCCACACCTTACTACCAAATCATGTCACTTAACTGTGGTAAGTGTAGTACCATAACCAATTAAAAACATATAAGATTTCACCATAAAGAATATTTAAATGCATTCACATCATGCTGCACAGCACAGCAGTATACAGTCGCAAGTGGCATAGTGTAAAGTTGCAATACTGTAAAAGCTGTTATTTTTGTGAGGGTTTAATTTCTGCAAATTGGGCGAATCACTGTTGGACCCGTGAATACAACAACACTCACAAAATAATACGAACGGATATGCATTGGTGCACTTACAATAGCCTCGGTGTCATATCGCAAAAACAACATTACGTGAAAATATCTTTGGCTTCATCATTCGCAAAAATATCTCCACGTGAAAATATCAGCTAATACAGTACAGGGAGGCAGTACAAGCATGTACACTTGTATGTGTGTGGTGTGTGGGGGGGGGGGGGGGGGGGTTGCGAGGACCCACTAGTGGCTGCCTTGCCTGAGTATGGATTTCATTTTCTTTCTTTCTGTTTTAGATGCATACTTACCTTTTTTTTTCAATCTAGCTCCATGACATAGTAATCTTCTATGTTCACTGGTACACTCAAGGTATGAGAAAGGCTATCTCACTAGAATTGCTGGGCACACATACGTGAAAAGAGCGAGCATGAAAAGGAAGAATATGGGTCTCGATGTTACACACGCCCCCCTCGTGGCACCTCTGGGGCTAAGGCTGGTTAATAGGGAAGACAGTGACTCAGTGGATTGCGCAGAAGGTGAAGGCTGCTGTCAATTAATGTCATCGTAATCAGGTCTTAATTGAGACGAGACAATCCCCTTTCGAAACAAAGAACACATATACGTGAACAAAAAGAAACAAAAAAAAAAAAAAAAAGGAAAACAAGTTGAACAAGCTTGTACAGTAAGAGTCTCTCTGCAAATAGTTCTGGCCCAAGAATTACGGTCAGAGAATACGGATGAACATGATGATGTGATAGGTTTTCTTCAACAATAAGTACACCCTACAAGTGGGGCCTTCTTCTTTTTTTATTTCTCTCTATGGTAACACTAGTGTATTCATCAGTCAATAATTGATTATAACTGTCCATTATACACTCTTTTTAAACCAGTACAGAAACAAAATCCTGCATCAGCAACAAAAACTGATTGGATATGAAATCTTGATCACCAAAGACACACTCAGGATAATCATAAAAAATCTTCATAAAGCACACTCATTTTTTTTTTTTTGTTTCCACAAAGAATGACACAACTTGCAAAAAAAAAAAAAAAAAAAATCTCTTCGGAAACCAGGAAGCATACACAGCCCTGGAAGCTCACGTTTTCAAAGTTATTAACAAGTCCAGCCCAAACAGATCATTTCTGTAATTGTAGAACTCCCGATACCAGTTTCCATGGCAACAATAGGTATACTGAGTCATTTGAATTGTCTCGGCCTTAATGGTGGAGGATGATCACAGGGAAACAGCTTGAACACAGAAATTTCTTTGAAAACTACCAGATGTTGCGATGATGACAAAACATTTCTTATTTTTGAATGTCATTTCCTCTGACGCAGGAGTCTCTCTGTTCCCCCCCCCCCCCCAAAAAAAAAAAAAGACACAAAATATATACAATTCATATTGATCATGTTCTGGTCTCTTTTAATCATCATACAATTTCCACTAACAATTTGTATATTACGCATTCTCATGCTTTGGGGTTTTTGTTGTTGTTTGTTTCTTGTCAGCACAACATTTTCTTCTTCTGGACCCGTAAAGTGCGTTGCATTTAACATCAACTTAAATATCAGGGGGTGTTTCATCAAGCTCTTCTAAAAGTTACGAACGACTTAAGAACGACTGGTGATCAGTTCTGATGTGCTATACTTATCAGAATTTCAATAATTCAGCACAAGAACTGATCACCAGTCGTTCTCAAGTCGTTAGTAACTTTAAGAACAGCTTTATGAAACACCCCCCAGGTGACATACATGTGTACAGCAAATGTGACACACCAGAGTGGATGTTCATTAGATGTTGCTGAACTTTAGTGATGCAAATAATTCTGCATTGTTTTCGGTTCCCCACAGAATTAGGACATGATAAATGTAACAAGATACATAGACTTCCATCTTTGTCCTATTCCTTGTGCTGCCTTCAAGTCTGAACTGAAGACTCATCTTTTCCAGCAACTTTGTGAATGATGTGTGACACATTGTAGGAGTCGGGTGCCCTTGAATGTTTCTACAGATAAATGGCGCTATATAAATGCTGTTTCATCATCATTATGATCATCGTCATCTATCTTCCTATCTATTTCATATATGTGACCGTGCACCTCAAAACGAACATAAAGTCGCACACACTGATTTTGCGTGAGGACTGAAAATAAGTGAAATGGGTCAACCTAGCCGAAGTTGACTTTTTCATATTTTCTGAAAGAGCGGGTCTTCCTTTACATTATGCTAACATTTGGTATCATAAAACAGGCAGGAAAGTGTGTTTTTTTAGCAGTTTATCTCGAACGTTTTTGGTAGAATAGTGTGATTAGGTGTGTCTTTAGAATCCCTTTTTCATTTCTGAAAAACCTTGTCCACACTCTTCACTTTCAACTCTAATAACTTTTGAAAGGATAGTGCTACTGCTTTGAAGGTTGGCATTAATTATGGACAGAATGTGTTAATGAGGCATGCTATATTTTCAGTTTAATCTGATAATCCCTTCATTGTTGTTACTCTGGTGGTTTACTTCCTGTTTTTTGTCCCATTCATCGCACAGCCAGCACGGTTTGGTAAAGATTAGGCGCGTGAATTGACACTGTACTTCAGAGCTTTTTTTTTTCAGTTCACACTTTTCCTGAGTTTGTGCTTTCTTTCCAATATTTAGATAGGTTAGGAGAGTCCATTTGATTTGAGTTATACATCATTTCAAAGCTTAAAGTCTGCTCTTTCAGAATATGGTCTTAACTAAACATTCCTGTCTAGTGACTTTTTGTTTGTTTTGAGGTGCAGGGTCACATATACACATTTGTGTATTCATATTACACATATGTACATTGTATTAGTATCATATACAGACACATAAGCAAATCTATCTATCTATCTATCTATCTATCCATCCATATATCTAAGGATCTATCTATTTATCCATCTATCCATCTATCTACCAATCTATCCATCCATCTATTCATCTATCTATCTATCTATCTATCTATCTATCTATCTATCTATCTATCTATCTATCTATCTATCTATCTACATGTAGCTATCTATCTATCTATCTATCTATCTATCTATCTATCTATCTATCTATCTATCTATCTATCTATCTATCTATCTATCTATCTACCTATCTACCTACCTATTCATCTATCTCTTCAGATATGCATCATAAGCTTTTTTCTATCCTGTAAGGGGTCTTCTCAACCTCCTCCTACTCTGATTTCTAGCAAATGTAGATTTGGAATTATACCCAGACTTCATCCATCTTGCTTCTGTTGAATCTACTTTTAGGATACAATAAATCATACTTGTTGGCAATCAAGAAGGCTGAATATCAAGCCTTTGGATAATTACCACTGTTTGATACATATGTATCTATACACACCTTTCTAGAAAAAAAAAATAGAATCAAAACCAGTTAAACTTGGCTCACAGTTCAACCTGCGCAGGTGCTGTGTTAGTTGTGATTCCAAATGCCTCACTCTCTTTGTTGCCTTGATAATGAATGGCAGATGGAATTATACACGCGCAAAACTTACAAATAGCGTGTAGTAAGAGTTATGCACATTTCCGATGCGTGGTAACCCATTTCAGATATAAAAACACTGTGCAGGTATATGCTGCCATGATATATGAACATATCAGTCATATGCATAGATTGATAGTAGACATCATCTTTTTCTGTTTTTCTTTATTTTTCCAGGGATGGAAGGGAATGACAGGTGGTAGTCATGGAAACGGAGGACACCTTACCTGGGTATGAGCTCCGTCATACTGGAGGACATGGCGGACTGCAAGCCCCTCTCGCAGGTGCAGCAGCAGCGGCATTTCTGGAGGTCGATGTCGGAGGCGACGCGCTTCAGACGGTACGCCGAGGCGGACCGCATCGACCGACTTAACATCATGCGCTCCCGGTCGAACGACGGGCGACCGTGCTCTGACGTCATCCTGGACCCCGACATGTCGCGGTCATCCGTTGATCAGCTTTATGTCACTCGTGCAGATTTCGTTCTACTTTTCAAATGCGCGTTTTTCTTCCCTCCGTCACATTCATGCAATGCCAAATACACAGGATATAGTGATTCCAATGGAGGTGTATTCCCTTTATTAATGATGGATCCACAAGTGAAAGTAATAGCCACAACAGCTGTTTGTCTACTCGTTATCGGTCACCGCTCAAGTTTCATCCATCAATAACTCGCGCGAGTCAGTCTATCATGGGTCGATACAAGTTCCTTACATCCGTTCTTCGATATGCATGTTTACAGACTGTGCATCTCTTAAATTCACAAGGCACCTTTATAGATTCATCCAAACACCGTCACGTGTCTCATGAGAGAAAATCTGAATGGGGAGGAAAAACTGGAAGTTTACATCCTCCTGCCTAAAATCGAATATATCGAGGAGACAGCAAATTGCGCAAATTCCCTTCTCTCGCAGGACAGTCAAATGGTCAATACCAACACTTTTTTTCTCTCTCTCTTCTCTACGGGAATGCCTGCCGGGCATTGGCGAATTGGATCTGAAGCACTGATCACTTGCGATCAGATTGCCGCATTTCGCTAAGAAAATAGACTGCTTTTGAAGTTCTATCCTCAAAACACATCGAGAGAGATAGAGCGAGAGAGAGAAAGAGAAAAGAAAAGAAAAGAGGACCAAAGTATTCTCTTTTCCTCCTTCCCAATATCATCCGATGAACGGGATACCGCCGCGGAGACAAAAAACGGCCACACAATCGTCGGGACAGGACGGGACGGTGAGTTTCTCTGGAGTAGGCACATCAAACAAACTAATATCATCCAATTTATCCGGTGTGTTACAGCTCCAAATTGGATCAACCCTCTTCATCCAAGAACCGAATGATGGTGGTTGGGGGGGGGGCGGTGTAGCAAGTCAGAGAGAGAGAGGGAGGGAGAGAAGAAATGAAAAAAGCCAGAAGCAACTATTACTTTTCCCAATCTGGGAGGGTGGGCCAGCCAAACAATTGTCATTGGCGACGAAAAGAAAAACCCCGTGTACACAACACAGCGTGAGAGATATCCAACTGAGCCCCCGCTCCGCTCAGGCGAAGTTCACCTCTTACAGGCCTACTGTACTGACCGTCCTTTCATGACCAGCAAAATACACAACATCAGTGTACACAGCTGTAGATGTATGATACACTCCTGTTGCCTCATACACACACACACACACTCCATAGAAAGCAATGGAAGGGGGTGGGGCGGGGTGGTAGGGAGGGGAAGACTAGAAGAGGAAAAGGAAAGAGAAAATCTGTAACATCAACATAATAGGAATGAAACAACTCCTCTTGACTTCCATACAGGCTATACCACACAGGCTACCCCACTATACCAGTGTAAGAAAACACACTCTCACATCCGGGAGAGCAAAGAACTAACGGAAGTGACTTCGAAAGAAACATAAGGAAAAAGAAAAAAGAAATGAATAATGGCCTTGCCGTTCCTTTCCTGCCAGTGTTGTATCAGTAAAACAGGGACGAGTTTAAAGACACCCTTAGAGAGACACTAAACATCATGTCTCAATACCACTAACTGTTGAAATAAGCTGACTGAGCTCTTTTATGATTTCCACATGGTAAGTTAAAATTCAGCATGCATCAGTTTTGAGAACCAGGTCTTATCACAACATCTATGAAAGAATATCACCATGGTAATAAGATATTTACTGAATGTTTATTCTTCCAATATGACTGTCTCTGGGAATAACTGAGTAGAGGAGATCTTGCCACTACCAGATTTTTTTGCTTTTCTTTTAAGCATTTTGCATTCATTTTTACCGTTTATTTCTTTCTTTTATGGGTTCAGAATAATTTGCACATAGTAACAAATTCTAGTACAATGTAGGAACATGCCACTGGATATATCCCGACTGGAAGCATTATCATACAGTGCTTTTCAGGATTAATTATGAGGAGGCAAAATATTGCTCTTAACCCTCACTTTCAGACATTTCCTTTGGGTCACCTTTCTCCAACCCCACCCCCCCCCCAAAAAAAAAGGAAAAAAAAGAGGGGAAATGACTTAAATCACCTTTTAAATTGCACCTACAATGTATGAATACATGAACTTGGGTCTGTTTGAAAATACACTTTAAAGAATGAAATGTTAAAATCCAGTAATTTGGATTTTGAATATCAAGTGGAAATGACTGATATTAAAGATTTCAATAAACTCATTTACCACATTTGAAAAATGGATAATTCCTTACAGTGCAGAATGCCATGACGAGGTCATCATATAATGAAAACACTATTGAAAAGGCTGCAATCTGATAACACATGCAGCTGAGAATCAATCAGACATGCATTGGTACAGACCTCAGACCTATGAATGATACCAAGATTGGTCCTTTGCCAAAATAATGGTACAGTGGTTTCAAAAGAGCTGTTGTCTTTACAGCAAAGAAGCATATATTTCAATAGCTACTAAACCAGGCACTACATTCAATGAACAAATAAAGCCCATTGATAATATGACTGTAATAGTGCTCACTAGTATGAAAGCTAATAACAAACACCTGTTCACTGCTAAAATGAATTTATTAAATTATTCAGTTTTTCTTAATGGGGGGGGGGGGCATATACTTATATTGCAATCTGCTGAAAGACACCCTTTAACACTGCATCCTGTATGGTTCTATGTATTACCAGAGTGTCCTGTGGTTTGCCAATGTAAAGCTACAATATAAAATTATCAACATTGAAAACATGCTGAATATTATAAAAAAGTGCAACATCTGTGACCGCATTGACAACAATCACTGTGTCCCTTTAACAGTCAGAAGGGTGTGAATATTAACTATTCTGTTAATGCAAATCTTTGAAAGGTTCTTCACATTTGGCTTGGGATTGACAAGTGCATACAAACTGAATGGTACAAAAAATGTCATACCATGTACATTCGTATAATGATGCAATAACCTATTCCAAGTGCACAAAGATTGGGTCATTTAAGGGCAAACTGAGTGCACTGTAAACATGAATTTCAGTTTCAACCTTATTTAGCTAGCGTAAATCCCACATAGTCACCAACTAACACCGAGAAATCTCCCTTGGTCTTTGTAGGCAGGTAGCCACAGTATGGAGGTGATCTAAAAAAAAAAGCCCTTTTTGTTTGCAGTATGCCTGAAACCCCCCCAAAAAGAGAAAAACAGCAAACCTGCTATTGACTGCTGAACATTACACTCACAACCTTTGAAGAAGAGAATGGCGACGAGAGTGCATCCCAACTTGGAGCGGAAATATCCATCATGAATGGGTCCATTCCCCCCCTTCTCCCAACCCCCCGCGTTAATATTTGCAAATGCCGCTAACCACGCAGCAAAAAATGCCCCCCCCCCCCCCCCTGACTAAACTCCACCGGCTCAAGAAGTCCATAAATCACCCGCACAATGCATGAATGAGGCCTTCGGAATCCGACAATGAAGGGACTTTGGAGCAAACGGGAGAACATTCACCGCTCTCTCTATAAAGCGACGCCTTGTCTCACCATCCCTCGATTACTCAGCGGTCACCAGACGGATGGAGGAGTAGGAAGACTTCCTTTGTGCATGCGACCACAGAGAGACGGAACCTCCACTATGAAGAATTGGATGATAAACATAGGACCACAGCTCTCTCTCTCTCTCTCTCTCTCAAAAAAAAAAAATTGAACCTACTCGCCTCTCCAACATATGAATGATGGAGAAACTCTACTAGTGCATTTTCAACGAATAGAGTCTACAGTCCAATGATCGACCCCCTCCCTCCGTGCTACACCCCCCCCCCTCCCACACACACACACACATGTACATGCTAGCTGTTATGCATCAAGTAGGATGACGGTTGTGAACAAAGCGACCTCCATCACTCAAGATTTGCCCAACATTAAAAAATAAGGAGAGAAGAGAGCTATAAAAAGACGATAGAAAGACACCTCGAGTTGCCTGCTCTACCCCCTTAATCCTCATCCATCGATCAACGGCAGGCGAGGTACGTCACGACTGATGTCAACTCCTCGATGAATAATGCAAGCGTGTCCTTCTGATGAGCCAAGAAAAAGTTGTGCAAAATCTGAGGAAATATCACAGCTTACCAAAACAGGCGCCTTTTCCTTTCAAAACCTTTAATCAACTCTGCTAGAATATTCAAACTGAACTAGAGACTGGAAAAATGAAGAGTGAGGAAGGAGCTGAATTCGAGACAGGGTAATTCCGCGAAGCATCCATCCGGGTCGCAAATGAGCATCGGGGAGTAACGTCCTCGTGGAGCACCGTGGAACAACGCCGTGGCACTCCCGTCTCCTTCGCGGGCGTGAATGTTTCGCCAATTTGGCAAACTCTCCTCTGACGCGTGCCATGTGCCGCAGCAAACACAACGCGGGATGTCAATTCTGCATCACGCGCCTTGTAATTTACTTCAGCTGCCCGCATGGTTGGCGGCAGAAGGCGGAGAGGAAAAAAAAAGACGAAAGAAAACTGCCCGCTTTGCTGAATAAGTGACACGGGGGATGAGAACGAATCCTTACCAATGCCCTGTGCATCCCAAAGACTATAAGAAAGGAGGGAGGGAGCTTTCCAGCACGCATCTACAGGAGGATGATTATGCCAAATACTGAAACATTGATCCCCTTAATTACTATAGCGTGTCGCCATGACCGTTGAGAGATTACCACGCCTCTTGCCAAAAGGGCGTAAGCTCTCATTTTCAAAGGGGGCTGTATGCTCCCTCACCCTTAAAATGACATTTCCAGGAAAAAGCAATGGCATAGGGTGCTTGGAGATGATGACGAATTCCTGTCAAGATGTTCTAATCGTACCGCAATATTTTTTTTTCCTTCACGTGCGTCCATCCATCCAATGTCCACTTTGAGCTTCATTTCTTTCTCTATCCCCCGCTAGCATCCATCAGCTAACCTTACAAGTCACTTGTACCCTTTAATCAACCCTGTTCCATTTGGAGGATGAAGGGATGGGGGGATATCATTTGTCACTACCTGACACTTAGCTCACTTTTCAGGCACGTGGCAACACCCGGCTTCATTGCTGGCAAACTCATTTGCATAGATGACATCTTCCGGCTTACAGTACACCGCACACCAGGCAATACGGCATGGTGAGGTCATCCTTTATGCCCCTGCCGACCCTTTGCAGGTGACTGCAATACAATCCAACATTCCTCTTAAATAATTTACTCGCCGGCATATCCAGCTAGCACGATGGTTGAATCAATAGCCATAGCCCGGGATATGATACCCTGAGGGATAACTTTGGAATCTGGAGAGACTAAGAGTGCTAAATATAACAGAATCAATATTTTGCAAGTTTATCAGACTTCTCTTACAAGTGAAAATCTATAGGGTAAAGGGTAGTAATTCCTAGAGGAAACAGAGAAATATTTTAGGGAACAGACAGATATCTCTTGCTGACAAACATTTCTTTCAGGAACCATAGAGGCAGCTGTATCTTCCCTCATATTTGTATGATGTCACTCTCAGTCATTTCAGACATACAAGCTCATTCCTCCACAATTAATCAATATTCATTACACTAATATGAATAAGTAGGTACAGTTCTCATGAAAATTAATATTAATGCAAATCTTAAGGAGACTGCTTAACTTTACAGCAGCTAAAATTCAGAAATTGTTGAACTTTGCTGACTTTGCCATATAATTATTTTCGAATGTATAAAAAAAATGCTTCTGCATGTATATAAAAGTTTGCAAAATCAAGCAATTACTATGAAGAGATCTATGAACGGAAGATGTCATCTATGCAAATGAGTTCCCCAGCAATTGAGGCGGGTGTTGCCACATGCCTAAAAAGTGAGCTAAATGTCAGGTATATGGATAAATGTTTTACTTAATGACCTTAGTGAAGTAGCATAGTGGACGTCAATGCTAGATCTATTCAGTGTTAGCTGCACAGCGCAGAGTCATCCTTTGAAAGCTGCATTACTGGACCCAAAGCAATGCAAGAGCTACTCTCAAATGGCAATCTGACTAACTGATCAACTTTAGAATTTATAATTCTAGGCAAACACGCAACAGTGAATGACAGACAGTTCTGGATGCATTGAATCCTATTGACTGGGCCATTGACATCTGGTATAGGGTTGTCAGCTTTTTTTCCTTCAAACAGAGTAAATAACAACTCAACGTTTCCAGCACGTTTTCACCAAATGTACGAATCAATCACGGATAATTTTCCCACAACAAAAGCTCCCCTTGGGTGTGCAGTCGTAGCAGCGGTCCCAGCAGCGATCCGAGCAGCGATCTTTTCCTAGCCTCCCAGTAAGGAGGTGTGGCATTCCTCAACAAAAATCTACTGCCACGGTACTCCGATCCGCAATTGACGTTCAAAGGAATTCCTCGTCAAATGTAAACATAGCTCCACAGGTCCGCCTGCGATAGCGACAACGTCGTGGTTGAACGTAAAGTTACATACAGAACTGGGATATACAAGATATATATTTAAAAAGCACCTACCCACATATCCATCACTCAGAAAGAAAAAATCCCTTAGTGAAAACAAAAGAGGAGGCACATCCATCCCTAGTAAAGTCCATTCCCCATCGTCGTGACGACAACCGATAATCTCCTCCTCCTATCGCAGATGAGCAGTCTCTCCGTATCTTCTCCCAGCTGACCGACCAACTAGAGCAGAAAACTCGGAGCAATCTCTTCTAGCCGCACAACAACAACAACAACAACAAAAGACACAAGAAGCAGAGGAAGAAGAAGACATAAAAAAGAAAGAAGAAGAAGCCCGCAGTTCTCGGCTCTGTGTAGATGTAATCTCCCCTCCTTGGCGAGAGATGGAACTCAATCGCTATGATTTCAAGGACGGCAGAAGAAGTCGGGTGAGGTGGGGGAAGGGAGAGGGGGAATACTCAATCTACGTTTGTTGTTTGTTGTTGTTTTTTCCCTCTTGAATCTCTACGATGTATCACTACTTGCTAGAAGTTAGAAGATGGCTCAAGGAGAGAGAGAGAAAAAAAATAAGTAGAAAAATATTAAAACCTGCATCGCATCATACAGGCTCCTCTTCGATCCATATCTCTACCAGTGCATGATCAATGCAACATTAGGGGGTAAAGACAAGACAAAAGAAAAACAAGAGCATGCACGGCACCTGCAGTAGCAGATGGAGTGAGAAAAATAGCGTATCAGACAGCCAAAGAAAGAGAGAGAAATATATTAAGAGGAAAGAGATAAAGATATAAAGAGGAAAGAGAGAAAGATATAAAGAGAGAGAAATATATAAAGAAGAGAGAGAGAAATATGTAAAAAAGAGAGAAAGATATAGAGCAGAGAGAGAAATACATAAAGAAGAAAGAGAGCGAATAATATAAAGAAGAGAGAAATATATAAGGAAGAGAGAAATATATAAGGAAGAAAGAGAGAGAAAGATATGAAGAAGACAGAAAGGGAAAGAGATAAAATGAGGAGAAGGAGGGAGGGAGAGAAAGAGAAGTATAACTTTTTCTAAAAAGATTGTCAAGAGCACTGGCAGTGACAAGACATGGACCGAAAAAAATATGAATTCATACATTAAAGAAATGAAATAACACAAACAAAAACTAAAACACACAGACAGGAGAGTGTGCATGACTGATCTTGGGAAAGGTTGCATATGGGGGAGTCCAGACGGAAAGCTGTTCCCTCACGCAACAGAAACCATTGGTTCCTTCTGCCTCCTCCCGAGTTAATATTAATTGTGTCAGTGCTGATTAGACACACTCCTGGGTCAATTAGGGTATAATGTCAATATTATTTTCTCCATTCTCCCCCCCCCCCCCACCTTCTCCTTGCCTTTCTCTATTCCCCACACACCCCTTCCCCTCCCCCTCCAGCAATCTGGATGTCAAGGCTGCTATAAGCTGGTCTGAATGCCATTCACACTGACAAAAGAAAACCATCCTGTTTTATCAAAATACGATTCCTATTTCATTTTATTTTTCAGCTCTGAACAGGGTTTTGGCAAAAGGCAGCTCAGGGTGGTTGACTATGTATGAGGACATCCGTAGGGACTAACTCGAGATGAGAGAGATTCCGGAACAAGAGAACACAAAATGTCACACAAAAGTTTGCATTCATTATTTCCGTCAAAGTATCCTCTATGAGAAGTGTATACTGCAGGTCTTAATACACACACACCTAGCCTGTCCATGGCTGAGCTAGAAATTTGTTGTTCCCCTTTGGGTTATATAATGATACCACTCAAAAAATAACAACAAACAAAACACACACAGACAATATGAGATCCAGGCAGCTCAATTTACATGTGGAATTTTTATTTTTATTTATTTTATTATTTTTTTTATTTATTTATTTATTTTTATTTTTATTTTTGCTGATGCCCCGCACCAAGAGAGTATTATACCAGTACTAAGTACACCATATTTTACCTTTGGTGATTCTATAGTGCATTTCTGCATAGGTAAGAATTGATAGTAAAACAACAATGTTCTTATCATTTTTATTCTTATAAATCAAAATTTTGATACTGATTTCCTATCTTCATCAAGTCCATGTTGGTTTAGTTTCAGAAAATGTAGGATGATGGTATTTTCTGTAGGAAGCCTGACCAAAAGACAAAGAAGATGAATAGGAATCCTACAAATTCTAGTCCCTCTCACCAGCAATGTCTTAACTGACATAATTAAACCAAGCCTTGCAGAGTGACAGTGCCTCGCAAGAAATATGGGGGAAAACAAGGCATATTTTGCCACAAACAATGTTCCACCCCTTCAGCATCAATGCCTTCTTCACTACCCTTGCACAAGATTTTAATTCTTTACACTAAAGAATGATCTGTCACTCATATGCCTTTAAAATATGAACACAAATGAGCACATTTTTATGCTATCCTAAATTATGACTGTGAATCACAGGGTATAAAGGCCACACCATAATCAGCTCTCTCGGCAGGATAAGTCTCGCGCCTCTCGGCGAAGGTCGACGTCGGCATTCACGTATATGAACTGCCCCACCGCAGAATTGATCGTCCCAAATCGGGACTCATTCCAGGATAAATCACATCCCATCCTCCCCCCAAAAAACAACAACAATAACAACACTATGCTCAAAATTTGCCAGTGGAAAAAGTAAACAAGCCAATGAACAAGGAGACAGGAAAATGCATACGACTTTCCACATCATTTGATGGGATGAAATGGAGCTCACTTCCGCTCGCAGATGAGCATCCATCGCCATGGCGATGTATCCTTCCAGAGATGCACTCTGCACTGTTGGGATGGAGCGAGGAAAGGTTATCCAAAGAAGGGGAGCGGGGGGAATTCGGCGTAAACGATTGCAATAACGAGCACTTCCTACGTCCCCGAAACATCCCTCTTTCTCCTCAATTTCTATTCCACCATCACATCCAAATATACAATTGTACATACCAACCATAGATATCACTTCAAACTATCTTTAAATCTGAGCACAATACATACATTACAAATAGGGTTACACATAAGTAGATTCTATACCATCAACAGGCCTCGTAACAAAATACGACAGGGACATTACATCTCACACAGACAACATTAACCTGGCATTCAGAAAACAAAAGAATGAGATAATCATCATCTGCAATCTAGTCAAGCATACAAACAGTAAAAAGCAAATGTTATGCTCCAAATGTATCTGCCTACCATAACTCCTTCTATGGTATCTGACCTATTCCACCAGACAACAAAGAAAATGACCAGAAAAAAAAAATCTGAAATGATCCCTTTGTGTTTGTGAAATACAAACCCTCTTTCATATCATATTCAGCAAATATCATACATTTTTTGACGAAAACAAAGACGGCCCCTTATACTCTCCCATCAAGAAAGAGAAAAAAAGAAGAAAAAAAAAAAGAGAGAATGAAGAATCACAAAAATTTACAATTTACATGTCAAACCAACAATGCCCCCTTTTCAATCGTAGATTTTTTGCATGTACTGGAACAAGCAGTCGCCTTTGTTGATTGTCAGACCACACAAAGGGAGAGAAATATAGAGAGGAAGAGAGAAATAGAAAAAGAAAGAGAAGTATAGAGAAAGAGAGAGATATAGCATAGAAAAAGAGGGGGAGAGAGATATAGGGGAGAGAGATATAGAGGAGAGAGATAAAGAGAGATTAGAGTGGTCTGAGTGTGGCATATATAGGGACACTGATCTCAACAGTCGATGATGACTGTTTACCATGACTACCAGTAGGACTGGTATGATGGCGGTGATTCACGGCAAATGCAAGCAAAGTATTCAATCTGACAGAAAAAAAAAAGTGGGCAAACATCACCAAAAAAAAAAAAGAGAAAAAATATTGCAAGAAAAAGAAACCCTTCAGTCCCTGGTTCCACTCGAGTCTAATTTTCTGCTCATGCGATGTCTCATGCTCCATGTAAAATGAGTAAGCGTGAGACAGGCAGTAATCATATCGCCACACATCAGAGGCACAACTTTCAAAGGACGCTTTGTCTTTGGTTCTACCATATCCATCTCTCTCTCTTTCTCTTTCTCTCTCTATCTCTCTCTCCACATTTTGTTGTTATTGTTTCAATAGAGAATACAGTACAATTCTACATGTCTGTTTTTCCCATGGACCAAATTCAAACTCCAAGATGGGCTACAGCAAAATCGAGGCTCCACGTCTGGCCCTACTCCACCGCTATCATTTCATTTCACTTCACTTCACTATCGTATCATTACTCTGCCAAAATGTGCTACACAAAAAAGATAAGATTCATGAAAACACTGTAACATCGCACAAATGAACGAATCAAAACTTCAATAATAAACAAGCAAACAAAATTACAGGCATCACTTACAGTAGTTGAGGCAGCTACACATAGAAGGTTGTTGATTAAGGGCCAATGGCTGTGCTCAAACTGACTCTTTTGGAACATTTCACTCGAGTACCAGCAGTATGGCACAATATCAAGCCAGCTCTAGAAAATGGCTGCATACGTACAGCATATTAAAAGCCAAATGTCTCTTTGGTCTGTTTCTTCCTTTTCTAAAAGCTGACTGTCATTGCCAGCGAATACTGCTGCTAGCAAGTCACGAACTTCTGCCAAAATTTTGCTTCCTATTATTCTGCCTTCTTTTTTTGGCAACAGCATTTTGGAGAATTTTAACGCTCTTTTCCTTGTCCATAACATGATGTAGATAATGATATCTTGTCACTGAGGATATACTAATTTAGGACAAGATTCCATATAGGGAAGTTTACCTGGTACACTAAGTTACTTTCAGAGAAAAAGGCAAAACTGACATATAAGGTTAGCCGCAGTTCTGCGAAATCAAGCAAGTCTTGGGAAATAACATCAATTCCAGCACATTTTGAGACATTCTCTTACGTCATTTTGACACAAACATAGAAATGTGGTTGGCTAGCAAAATACGGCTCCTGATAAGGACCTGAAAGTAACCATGCCTGGACATGTGGCCAGAACATCACATGAATTTGAAATCGGCATCTTTGCTTTGGCGAAAACTATCAAAAAGCACTTCTACTGCAATCACTACCCAGAGGAACTACTTCCTCTTTCATGAAGAGCACGTATGGACATGATATCGTTTTTTTTTTGGAGAAAATGTGGATGGGGTGGTTGAGGAGTGTATGACTTCACTGTCATGTGACCAGGTTTTGATGCAAAAAGTTCGATGACCTTCCGGACCCTAAATTGGAAATCACTTTCACAAAGGTATCGCCTAAATTCAACAAAGCTGTATTTTAGTGTCGCCACTGTTTCACTGTGTTAATTGTGTGCCAGTGTTTCTAAAGTTTGCAAGTTCCCTCTGATCAAATTGCATCCCACAATCACAAGAAGAAGAAAAGAAAGGAAGATTGACCAGGTGTTTCAATATCCTTTGAGGCAGAGAATGGAAGCGTGACTATATAAATCCTCCAATCTTAAACAACAACATAAAAAGACAATGTAAAAATAAGACAAATACAAACGGGAACAGAGAGAAAAGAACAAACACAAGTTCAGTATCAAAGCTACATGTAAGTGTTCAGCTAATCTGCGTATTCATTAAACCTACACTGTAGTCTTTTATAATGGAACACCCTGTTAAAAGAGTGGTGGCCAAGCATCTCAGAAATCAAGATTTTGAACTAAATCTCAAAATTAAACCCCCTCTCCTTCCTGCCGAACATGTGCCAAATTTTCCACAGTCCTATAATATTGTGACCACGTTCTACAAACACAGGAATTGAAAGATTCCGCCATCTCCTATTTTTGCCCTCCCTCTCTCTTTGATTCTCTCATTTTGTCCCTCTTTGAAAGGTCACAAGAAGGGGAAACTTTCCTTCTGGGCTAAACAGAGGTGGAAAGAGAAGCAGGTGGTATTAGAACCTCAAGCTCTCGGCAACAACGGACGCACTCTCCCTCGCATGAGCAAAATCCTCTCATTTTAAAGGACATGTCCACCTTCATATACATAAGGATTGAGAGAATGCAGCAATATTATTAGAACACATCAGTGAAAGTTTGAGGAAAATTGGACAATCCGTTCAAAAATTACGAATATTTTAAGTATCTGCGCAGTCACTGCTGGAAGAGAAGACTACTAGAGTATATGATGTCACATGCGTACAACTACGTATATAAGGAAAATAAAAAGAGAATTTCATAAAACTTTACTTTTTGAATAAGGTGCACATTTCTTCAGCTTGCTACTGATGTATGTTAAGGGTAATATTATTCCCCCTGCCTTCTGAAAGAGAGAAGTCGAGTGTTCTTTTGCTATGCGAGAAAAATGGAAATATGTTGAATTTTCTTTATTCTTTCTTTATATAGTTGTACTCATGTGACATCACAAGCTATAGTAGTCTTTTCATCCAGCCATGACTGAGCAGAAACTTCAAAAATTCACAACTTTTTAACGGATGTTCCGATTTTGCTCAAACTCTCACTAATGTGTTCTACTAATATTGCTGCATTCACTCAACCCACATGTCTACGAAGGTGGACTTGCCCTTTAATAACATGGTCCCATCAGAATCACCAGGAGAAGCAGTTTCTCCATTCGATGACGATGCACCTGGAAAAGATTGCTTAGAATAACCAGCAAAGACTACACACTAGATGCGGGACTCCTGGAGATTTTGGGACGAAGAACTCATCTTCTTTACACTTCAGTATTTTAAAAGAATTGAAACACAAAAACATATACAAAAAAAAAAAACCACACAAATATTTGGTGGAAGAGGTAAACCAATGCCAAGCAAATGACATGGAAGGTATTTGCCCATGGAAAAAGGGAAATAAAAAAGCAATAGAGAGATAGAGAGAGAAAAAAAAAAGATTACCGTGAACAAAATCCCTCCCTCTCTAGTTCCTACAATGAGAGGGAGATTAGTCTCCCTAGGTATTTGCTGAATAATACATATACTGGCATTAAGAGTGGGACAATACAAACATTAAAAACAAACAGGTGTAAAGCAGGTGAGTAAGACAGAGAGAGAGAGGGGGGGGGAGTGTGTGCATGTGATGTACATGTATGTTTGTATAAAAGAGAGAGAATGAGAAAGAAGCTAAGAGATGTACAATATCATATGATTATACCTAAGCACAGATTGAATGTGCACACTTCTAACAGTATCAAATCATCCTCAGATGCTTAAAATGGTTGACACACAGAGAAGAAGCTGAAATGTGAATGAACTATCCACTCTAAAACTGAAACACAGGGAGACAGAGAGAGAGAGAAGAAAAAAAAAGACTTGAAATGAATACGTAAGCTAAAAGCATCTATTTTTTCAATATGCTACAAAAAAACAACAACAACAACAAACCCTTTGACTACAATTTTCTACGTAGTTGATACAGTCAAACTATTCTATAGCAGCCAACCGCGGGAGACAAAAAAAGAAAAAAAGAAAAAAAAAAAGAGGTCAATATAGACAGGCAGCCCCTATAGACAGGTGGTCTCTAAGACAGGTTTGACTATACACAGTTCTCCAGTCCCCATGAAGTGAAGGATCAAGCATTATTACCAACACATTGTATGTATGCAATGACTTTAAGAGGCCTCTGCTCAGCCATCAAAGTAATGCATGTTCACCATAATTCCAGAAGTATGATCCAATCATCACCCTCCTTTGAGGCTCTCTGAGCAACACATAGAGACAATGAAAACAACAAACCAAGGAGGTATTGTACCTCCTGGAGTAAACCATAGAAAGTCATGTGACACGATAAAATGTACCTTTACTGATGCAGTCCTCAAGTGAACTGCATACATCCAAAGACAACAGACACTAGGGGTGTGACTGCCATAATGATACCATACAGACTGAGAATATGCAACAAGGATATAGGGCCTACACACTGAAAAACATAAACAGCAAAAAACAACAAAGAAAACACTTTTTGATGTATCAACTCAATTTTACATTGAAATGGTATTCTACAGAGACAAATCATCAACTTAAAGCATTATTTTTACCCTTTATTAAAGTATACAATAACCATTGTACTTGCCATTCCATTCTTTTTTTTTTTCCATTTGCTCATGGGGTATAGGGGGTGTTAAATTTATTTTTTTAGGTAGAAGCTTTCTTATAACAAAAACATGTCAGGAAACTGTGCAAGAGATGAAGCATTAAAGGACAAGTTCACCTTCATTAACATAAGTATTGAGAGAATGTAGCAATATTAGTAGAACACATCATTGAAAGTTTGAGGAAAATCGGACAATCCGTTCAAAAGTTATGAATTTTTGAAGTTTTTGTGCAGTCACCGCTGGATGAGAAGACTGTTCTGCAGTGTATGATGTCACATGCGTACAACAATATAAGGAAAATATACAGAGAATTTCACAAAATTTCATCTTTTGAAAAAAGTACACATTCCCTCCACTCGTTACTGACAAATGTTACGGGTAATATCATTCCCATTGCCTTTAGAAAGAGGCAAGTCAAGTGCTCTTTTATT
The DNA here is from genome assembly GCF_964275005.1 of Diadema setosum. Lineage (NCBI taxonomy): Eukaryota > Metazoa > Echinodermata > Echinoidea > Diadematoida > Diadematidae > Diadema > Diadema setosum. Next base: position 6,972,762 of record NC_092699.1, read on the forward strand.
ATGCGAAAAAAAGTGAAAATATGTTGAATTTTCTTTACATTTTCTTTGTACTGTTGTACTCATATGACATCACGAGCCTTAGTAGTCTCCTCATCCAGCGGTTCCAACACAAAAATTTTAAAAATTCATAACCTTTGCATCGATTGTCCAATTTTCCTCAAACTTTCACTGATGTGTTCTACTAATATTGCTGTATTCTCTCAATCCTTATGTTTATGAAGGTGAACTTGTCCTTTAAGTTTAACCTGATGATGAATGGAGGTCACCTCAGTTTAATTAATATTTTGCTTAAAGAAGAATTATAGCACAAGGAATTAAAGGGATGGTATAGTATTGGTGGAGATAAGGATTGGGCTTTTAACTTTATTTGCGAGATATCAAGAAACCACTTGTGAAACAGTACAGAGCGTACCATTCTAATAGGAATTCAAAGTTAATCTGATAAAAATTGGTTTTGGAATGGCTGAGATATCAAAAAACAAAGTAAAACATAGCAATCATAATAAAAGATGGGTCCCACCTTTTATTACAACTGATGTAGGTCTAAAACCAAAAGTATACGACCCCTTTAAAGGACAATGAAAAATTGAAAGGACATTTTTTGGCAATCTTTTTTTTTTCCCAGATCATCACTAGTGATAAGCTTAACGCACAAGTATGGTATATGAAGCTCAAGGAAAACAAAATACTCAAGATCTGTCATCTCCTATTCCACTACAAGCCCACAAGATATACCATGCTGTCCCATTTACCTAAAAAAAAAAAAGTCAGGTGGAAAAACAGGACAGAGTTACACAGAATTGGTGCCTGCTGAAGAACAGCGACAAATAACACAACAGAAACCATTTCCTGCACAGATACGGAAGCAGGAACCCCGTCGTATTTTCGAGCGGATATGCTCCGTGCCAGGCTCGAACTTATGAAAGATGCCTCAATATGATCTCACCACATATATACACATGTATGGCAATCCAGGGAACACAAGTTATGTAGGCAAGTATCAAATGCATTGATTTTGCACTCCACTCGTATGCACACTACTTCTTCCTCAACCACAGAATATAAGGCAGAGGTCATTTTAGAAAAAATATGAAAGGTTTTCATATTGGGCTGCACGAAGTAGCTAGTAGCATCCTATTTCTGGTAATAAAGCATCATTCTCTCTATCGAATTCATGACTGTAAGTCAACAAGATCCTATTCTGCTATATAATCCACAGCAAGAGATGAAGAAGAAGAAGAAGAATATGGAAACGGGAGAAGACAGATCAGGAAACGCAAGATATTCCCGAGATCATCTATCATCCTATCAATATATCCTGGCTTCTTGATCGACATCACTACAGCGTGCATCCCATCCAACACTGTGTTCAGTGCAGATCCACTATCTCCACGGGATGTCATTCAATATCATTATGTGAAAGACTTTAAGGAAAAGGGGAAAAAATGATGAAGACATAGAACCAACGTTGAAGAATTCAAACTCCAAAATGCTTCCACAAACACCTCCTCGCACCGTCCATCACTTGCACATCAGCTGAAATGATCCTCATAACAATCCAAGTACTTGGGCATGAAATCTCCAGCAAGTATTGATCGATCCAAGGGTTATTCAAAGAAATGGGGAGGGGGATGTAGAATGAAAGTGTTCAACAAGATGACAAAAACAGAAGATGGTCAGTCTCATGCCCTACAAATCTGCCAAGTTTCAAGTGTGAAAGTGAGAGCTTCATTAAAGACACGCGGCAGCCTCCACAAAATTGTCCCTTCCACCTGTAGTAATCGAAGCTGGTATTCAAGAAACCACACAGCGCAAAAATCCACATGGAACCCCGAGTGCCGTGCAGCAAGGGGCACGAAAATGACGGCGGAAAGATAAACACACACCACACCACCACACATGCCGTTGGCGCGACAACGGCAACGGCAGCAGCGAAGAGAGATCAGGCTCCCATCGATGAAGACACGGTTCCCACCCTCCACCTACAGTTCCTCACACGCTGCATTGGGGCGGACCACTGGAGCAATTGCTGACACAACAACAGGGAACCAATGGTGGAACAAAAAAAAGACAGAACAAGAGAATACGAGAACAAGATGGAGAATGAAAGAAAAAAAAAGAGAGAGAAAGAGAGGGAGAAAAAAAGAGAAATATTCGAAGCGAGTATCTCGTAACTGCTCAACCAATCAAACAGACTTTTTTTTTTCCTTCAGGACTTTGTTGTTACAAGGTGAACTTGCCCATGGGGGGTGGGGGGGGGGTAGGGTCAGGAAACGGTGCCTAACTTTGAGAACTTGAGGGTGAAAGTGAAGTCTAGGTTACTGTCTGATGCCCCAGGGATCCAGTTTGGGGGGGGGGGTACTGAAATATTTTTTTCACCCTTCATTATTCTGAAGAGAAAGTGGTGAATGTAGGTGCAGCGACCTGCAACTTTACCCGATCTCGATGGCGCTCACTTTCCTAAGTTTCGATTATTTTCTACCTCCCCAGCCATTCCGAACACGACGAAGACCCACAACATTCACCGCTCAACAGTAGGAAGAAACAGTTACAACAGTTGTTACGATCATCAAACAGAACATTGCAAAGTATTTTGCATCCATTAAAAGCAGCTATTTTCTGATGTTAGACCAAGCTCAAGGCCTTCCCTCCTGCTCTATCTGTCATATTCAGTCCATATTAGGCCAAGATACCCATCACCATGGCAACCTGATAAAGTTGCAAAATGGTCAACTTTCTGACCTTGGCATTACCAAATCCTCCACAGCTTTTGGAGGTTACATAATTTGTCCCCCTATGTTTCCAAAAATGTACTACAGATGTGGGATCTCTACTCCATGTTATGACACTCAGAGCAAGCTGCTCAGGTTTATAGCATGGAGTTGAGATCCCGGGAGTAAGAATATCAACCATGCCCTGAAAAGCAGTCCATAAAATATATGTAAGATATATACCCCCAGCAATGTCAAAATGTTTTTATCAAGCAAGCATGCAAAAACAAACAAACAAACAAGCAAACAAACAAACAAATAGTACATTGAAAACTCGGAGAAAAACTGCTGGCACAAGAGTGAAAAATGCATCGTGATAATTGTGTGCAGTCAAGGCATATATTGGGCTGGTGTATTTGGCTGTAGTGAAAAAAAAAAAAAAACAAGACCCAACTACAACAAAAATTCAATCATGTATACAATACAAAAATGATTACCACTCACACACAAACGACATCTGAAACGATATTCATTTGAACAAGGTGTTCTAGAACTCTTAAAGGGAAGGTAAACCCAAAGAGCAATGTGGATTGAGTGAAAGCAGCAACATTAGTAGAACACATCAGTGAAAGTTTGAGAAAGATTGGACAATCGATGCAAAAGTTATGAATTTTTAAAGTTTTGGTGTTGGAACCGCTGGATGAGGAGACTACTAGAGGATATGACGTATGAGTGGACAACAATACAAAGAAAATATAAAGGATATTCAACAAAAATTCACTTTTCTAGAATTATGAAAGAGCAGTGGACCAACCGCTTTCAGAAAGCAGGGGGAATAATTGCTACCCTTAACATATGTCAATATCAAGTTGATGGAATTTGTAATTTTCATGAAAAATGGATTTTTGTAGTATTTTCTTTATATTTTCTTGATATTGTAGTCCACTCATACGTCATAACCTCTAGTAGTCTCCTCATCCAGCGGTTCCAACACCAAAAATTTAAAAATTCATAACTTTTGCATCGATTGTCCGATTTTCTTCAAACTTTCACTGATGTGTTCTACTAATGTTGCTGCTTTCACTCAATCCACATTGTTCTCGGGGTTTATCTTCCCTTTAAAAGAACAGGAACATGGCTGAGTAGTAGCATATCTAACAGTACCTTTAAAACAAAAAGCACCTAAAACTTATGAAACTGAGATGTCAGCTGGCAAGCATTCAAGACTTCGGAGATACAGAAGGCAACAAGTCTGCCAATGACGTCAGAACTGGAGGACTTCTGAAACAAAACTCTTGGCACATTCATGCATACTCACTAGTAGTAACTATATCTATCCCTCCCCTCTCTTAACTCCCCCCCCCCCAAAAAAAAAAAAGTTTCTAACAGAATGGATATCTGAGACTTAGTTTTGAAGACTGAGGGGGGACATTACATGGAAGAAATTGCATCGTGATAATCAGGAAATGGAGTATACTGCAAAACCAGAAATGTTTGCATGTATTTTAATGCTGCAAGTTTCGCGATAGCCAAGATTTCATAGCAAAATTAAAATGCATGTAAAGTTCTTGTTTACACTACATGCATTGAATGCCAGCGCATGGCAATTAGGAAAAATTTTAAGCCATGACAAAAGGCGGTTGGCTCCAATTTGCAAAAATTCCATCCTACAAAAATTTCTTGCTTCACAGTATCTCATTTCTTGTAATAACTGATGTAGAGGATCCTGACTGGTTTTGCCTTTCAGTAAATGAGAGTTCTTACCTACCTACTAATTACAATGTACATCCACTGTCATATTACTATACATACCGGTACTGTAAAAGTGGAAATTTTCGCGGTGTTCGAATTTTCACGCATTTCGCGCAACCAGAAACGAGCACAAAAATAAAAGCGCACAAATATTTTTGCTTACAATATGTTCCCGTACTTACTGTCTTGATTCCGCGAAAATATCCACTTTTACAGTATAATTATGTAAAGTCACTATAGCAGCGGTAAAAATAAACATGACTTCCTGTAGTTTACTTCCGATAACTTCCAGAAGTTTGAACACACAGTCACACCGCAAACAAAAGTACACACAGTTTCTGTGATATGAAACTATCCATAGTTTAGGTCTCTAGATAATGGGCATGTTCTGCACGCGCAAAAGCCATGTGCCCTCCTTGAAGAAAAAAACAAAACAAAAACAAAAATGCAAAGGCCCAACACCATAAAAGAATGCACAATGTGTATTAACAACGTGAATAGATCTATTATGACATCACAACTTCTTGCAGTTTCGGGCCTGTGCTTTCACACGATATAAAACTATGCAATGTTTTGCAAGAAGTGAGAAACTTCACAGTGCATGCAGGGAATTTCGTGGGAAGTGTCACTTGTAACTTCTTGAGAAGTTTGAATAGGTCACACTGCCCAAATTACACGAGGCATAACACTGGGTAGTAAAACTACGCATAGTTTCGCATAGTGTGACCATGCCCTATAAAGAGATATAGGCCTATTCTTCGGTCAGCAGTATTTTCTCTTGCAGTGTTTTTGGACAACAGTTTGTACGTAAGTGCATGGTGCAAGATTACTTTCTCAACTGCATTTACTAGATTTTAAAGACGTTTTTCCCCCTTTAATTCTTCATTCAGGGTTGTTTTGCTTTAGGAGATACGTGGATCAATCAAATCTACACAAATCCCAAGCATTATGTACAAATCAATGAGGAGGAGCTGATTTTTCTATCACACACATATTTTCCATAGACACCTACTCAAGTATAACATATGAAGAATTTGTTTGCAAAAACCGATAAGTCCATTTTTGAAGTTTTGAAGTACGGTCTCTGTCATAAAGTACAAAATAATACCTTTTAAATGATATATTGGTCACTATATTTAAAGGTACATTTTTGAAGTTATGGTCAAAAGAAGCAAACATTTTCTTATTATTCTCCTTATTTTTCTTGACCTTTAACTGCAAATATCTCAATTTGACAATTTTGGACTTATCGGTTTTTGCGATCAAACTCTTCATATTTTCGAGGGACTAGTTTTCAACAGGATGAATGGGGCAGATATGTTTTCAAAGCTCTACGATGAGGGTGGTGGCGCAGATCCATGAGGGTGGTGGCGCAGATCCATGAGAATTATGCCTCATTTCCAAGTTTATTAGAAAAAGGATTAAGTATGATTTGAAGGATCATACAGGTCCTATACTGGGGAAAAGAAAGAGAATGAAAATAGAGATCGCAAGAAAAATATAAAATAACATGGCACAGTGAGAAAATACTGAACACTATTATTGAACACTCTTTCCAGCTAAACACAGCACCAGCACAGCTTTACTGTCACGTGGAAAAACACATGACATCTATTTTCAGCACATGGGTTTAATACTGAAAAAGGATTCTTCAATACTTTTCTTCCTTTTTTAAGTGCATCCTACATCAATTTCTGCATAAGGACTAGGAGTATTGACGCAAGTGAACACTTATCCTTTTTTCCGCCGTGTTTTCTTAATCAACCGAATGGGATTAGGACAGCCAAGAATAAAAATGCAAAACCATGCATATCGAAGCCATAATCAATCTCCAGGGAAATGGAAAAGGGACAAGCGTTTATCCCCTGCACGATGGAGACAAGTCTTGAAATATGATACCATATTTCTTCCCCTGAAATGAACTTGCTTGTTCAAAACCGTGTCCATACACCCTTGCAAATCTAGTAGGGGGCCCCCACATCAATCGGAGGAGAAATGTGAATCCACGCACTCCAGTTTAAAATTTGTGAAAATTTGTAAACATTCAAGGACTGTCCTGTTGCTGTTTACAGGATGTTTGGATTGTAAACAATTTTCTCCTTAAGTGCTTTGTCATACAAATTGAAGTACTCTGAAGTTGAGGAACAAGTGTTTAGTTTTGGGTATTCTCTGAAGCATGCTTATCCTGACCCTTTATGCCAATCTCTTCCTATCTTCCGATCTCAATTTACTGTAAAACAAGCAATGTTTTCATGCATTTTAATTTCGCGTATGTCACACGAGCCAAGATTCGCGAAATAGAAATGCACGCGAAAGTTCTTGTCTACACTATATGCATTGGATAGACAACTGGCGAAAATTTCATGCCGCAAAGAAAAGGCCGTCAGCTCCAATTCGTGAAAATTTCATGCCGCGAAAATATTGCGTTTTGCTGTATGGCTGGGCTGAAACTCGGGTTCCAATCTTCAACTATTCATGAAGGTTGTTAGGGTTTTTTTTTTAATCAGAATTTGGTGATTCATTCAAACTTGACCTTGTAGTTGTAGAGGTAGCAGACCCACTCAGGTGAAGCAATGTGCCTCACAGCAAAAAGAAGATCATGGTGACACACGAGGGATTGGGGAGACTAGGCAATATCTACTGATTGATAAAACATAGTTTCCCAGACATCTGCACTAATTTGCAAACAAGGCACTGTAAGGGTTAAATGGACTGCCCATACGAACTGTTCATCCAATACAGTGAAAAAAGAAAAACCAACAACAACCAATCATCTGTCAAAGTGGCGGGTTAATCACTAAATACAATAATGTTGCACTTGCAATCCACATTTCTCAGGTTTTTTACTGAAATGATGTACCTATCATAAAAATAGTCACATGTTTCCTTCACATACGTTATTTCTGTAAATTTTGTTAGTCTCTTTTTGTTACTCTTGTTTGATTGGTTCACAGTAAGAGCTGTTATGTTCCCGTACAGATATTTTCATGCGTATCCGGGCAATTACCCCCCGAGGGCAATTACCCCCTGGCTAAATACTGATTAGTGGTAAGGTTAGAGTTAAGATTAGGGTTAGGGTTGGGTTTAGTGTTAGGAGTTTGGGTTATGGTTAGGATTAGTTTCAGGATTAGGATTAGGATTAGGGACAGGGGAAGGGTCCGGGGTAATTGCCCAGGGGGTAATTGCCCTAGACCCATTTTCATGAATGAGGAGGTCACAGATATTTTCGCAAGATGTTGTTATCACGATTTGACATTGAGGCTATCGCAAGTACAGTTTTAGTATGACTGTCCATTGACAATATATTTGTGTGCTTTTAAATTCGTGGCTCAACAGTGATTTGTGAAATACACAAAAATTGAACTCTCACAAAGATATCAGCACATACAGGATTACATGCATTTCCCATCAACGCCTGTCTGAGTACACTGTGGACTAGTCGTCAAAGGGTTATACACGAAACAAACATATCGCAATAGCTTCTTTAAGTCTTTATGTGCCATGGTGGAAGAATTAAATCGAAATATTCAATAAATGGCCAGATATGATTTTCATTTCTTACAGCACGCACTGGAATGTAGAAAAAAGTAGCTGGACAGTCCATACGACAAATAATCGATGGGCTACATTTGCAGGGGTCACAGGTCTAGTAGACCAATCCAAAGCTGGGAAAAGCTGGGAAAGACTGGAGCCAAGGCTAGGAGGGAAGATGGCTGTAGGAGTTCGGCGACACCGAAACTCAATACCGAGCCAGCTAGTACCCCACTGTATCCAGGGGTTGGGCAGGAAAAGGACGGAAGTCGGACAATTTTTTATACCAAGTAGGCCTAAGTCAAAGGTTGGAAAGAGAATATATTTCTCTTTCCAACCTTTTTATATTTGCGCATTAAAACAGAATGATAGTCAAGAAAGCTATTAAACAAAATTAAACGAAAAAGATGAAGCACTTTAGAGCAACCAAATGCATTTCCCCTGGGTCAATTGAAAAATATGGGACAAGTCAGCTTGCTAAATTGTCGTAAACATGATGCATGGTGCTTAGATATAGGTGCTACTTTGAACTTTATTTTTGACAATGTAGCAAGGACTTTGTATATCTCCCCTATGGCTCTGCATTGTGAACGCTTCTCGTATGATGGCACACACATCAGATACTGTACAGCACAAATTAATCATGCAAATTGTAACAAAAAACAAAAACAACAGCATGGATGTAGGGCTCCCTCTCTAGGACTGGATATGCACAGTCTTTTCTATGAACATATTCCCATCCTATATACATGTCCCACTGTACCAGGCTTATTAGCTTCTCCATACCATTCCCATATCATAGGCCTTCACAGTCAATCGGAATCCATGTGTTTGGTGTGTACAGGAAAAGAGGTACTTCCTATTTCAGCAATGTAATTCCCTTTAATAATCAGATGAACTTGCTTACATCCGTCAGGAGGATACCTATTATCTCCAAAATATTGATATCACAAAGTCAAGAATCAAAAACACTAAACAGAAGCTGAAACCCAAAGCCTACGGCAATTGTCCCTACTTCCTACCAGCACGAGCAGGAAATGATCTGGCTTTAATTTTGAGTGGTTCCCACCAACACCACAAAAAAAGAAAAAAGAAAAATCAGAAGATGTATCAATCAGTACAGGGTAAATCAGGCACCCGCACCCATTGAATAGTGTTCTAATCTTGGCCTATATGTAAAGTCTGCACTGTGTTTGTATATCACATAAACGGTTACGATAGCAAAAAAAATCTGAACAAAGTAAACAGCAACATTTTTCTGCAACTGAATGAGAAAATAACAGTCTAGGTATCTACAATAGGCTGGTGTGTTTGAAAGGGTTAATACTGGTAAACCAAACTCAGGATATCATTCATTTGTGATGCATCATCTACAGGACGGCAAGTATGGACTAACATATACATGGCTCTCCATTCACTATGAGATTGTGATACTACTGTACCACAGACTTTGTACAGAACCGACACATTTTCCTCAGAGGTGATGGTTTCTATGGTTGGTCCAAACACCAGTCACTCTCTTTGGACTCATCCAGTGATACACCACATCAGACCGCAGGGGTCAAGGATGCACCCCTAACTTTTTCTCACCAGCCTGAACTCACATCTGCTCTGACTCTTCGTTCAGAGAAAGGAACATGCCACATGTTAGTAATGATAAATCCCATCACTACTTTTCCAAGAGGTCGAGAAGAATATATCCTAAGGAGAACATCCCTCGATCTTCACAAGAGCACCGATCAGAACAGAAACTTCTAAAACTGTATGTCGAGTAGACCAAAAACTTATGTACTATGTAGTTATTTACAGGATTTTGCACAAAATGACAAACATTTGTTGCATGCTTTAGTCCCACACATATCTATTGGTGTAAATTTGTCTATATCAACAGTGCTGATGGATGCACCTGCCAGGCACTCATCACTTTGTGCATATGTCACATTGACTTTGACACCAACTCTGACCTAGAGGGTCAGTCTGACCAAAGGATGGACATGTTGACCACATGGTGTTACAAAATCAATCCCCTCCACCCCCCCCCCCCCCCCCCACCCCACCACTGCTGCTAGAGAATTTTTCAGGTCAGAAAGACTTTGAAACTCGAGAAAACAACAACAGCTAAAACAAAAATGTTGTCTGGAGGAAATAAACAACATGTATCAATGCATACCCCCTTTTAAGTTCTAAGTCCAAACGAATCAAATATCACATAACTTTCTCTCAAAGTTGCATATTTCCTGCCTTTTAGCTCTTTATTTCATTTTGGGCAATGCACTGAAAAATACATTGTAAGGCCAACTCATATCTGATTTGTATGTGAGATAGAATTACATTCATTACACAGAGCTAATGCAATACTGTTACTGGTGTGCAACAACACATCACTAGCATCAAGGAAAACAGCAGGACTCCCTCTTACATGAAACAGTCACTGACAATAGATGGCGCCCTACCAGTTTGCCCAGAAAGATCCACCACTACTAGTTTCATCTGGCTTTCCTCAGAGGTGTTTGGATGTTACGTTGTATGTCAGTCTATAATTAAGTGCCAAAAAAAGGTTTTTCACTAAAATTTGGCTTATTTGGATTTTATAATATCTGATTTAAAGACAGCAGCAGAACATGAAAAAAATATCCTTTACAACGTACTGATATAGGTCAAATCAGCAACATCTCTTTCATAAAGGGGGATTTCTTGGTAGTAAAAATGACACTGTTCAGCTTCAAGTTGTGTTGATAGTAAATAAACTGGCACTTCTGTAAAGTAATTCATAACAATATCTCACGTATCTACGTACATCAGTGCAGATTATTCAGTTGAGGGTGGCTCTGATATTATTTCTTGTTAAAGACCGATTTCTTCGCCTCGTTTCTGCGCAATGCTTTTAATAGTAAACTTCAGGCTTTCTCACCTTAACATGTCCTTCCTACCTTACTGTTCAAGGAGCTACACACCATAGTAATCACTCACACATGTGCTATCAATCCAAAAAGCAATTATCCCTATCTAATTGCTATCTCATATACCTTGGATGTCAGCTTAACTGGTTCAACAGACAGGCTAAGACCTTGATTAAAAAGAATAGAAGGAAAGAGAAGAAGAGGTGGAAAAGAAGATGAAGAAGAATTAAGATGACAGCACCATGGCAAAGGTGAGTAAAAGGCCTAAATATTCCTTCAAGAGAAAATTCTGTGAAACTTGTGAGGCGCCACGACGTACTCCTGACTCATTAATGGGACTTAATCGCACCGTTTAGAAAACTAATTACGCCCCTTGCTTTGATTACTGGAGGCTGACTGCAGTTGCCATGGTGACAGAGCTAATTTCTATCTTTGCTGTAGGCAATTAAACAGCACCCACATATTGTTTCAAGTCATGCTGTGCACTCAAATCCTCTAATCTTCGACCTGAAGTGACATTTCTTTTTTTTACTTTCATCCTAGTCTCTACTCCTCTTCCTTCCTTCTTCTCCCCCATCATCACCATCATCCTTACAACCACCATTCTCATCATTACATTTGAGATACAATATTCCATGCATTTCTTCCAGAATATTTCAGTTTGAGAGACTATGCCCTAAAAAGTGTAGCATTTAAAACTCCATGAAATATCACCAAATAAATGCAACAAAAACATAATTGTATGTACATTGTACCTCATTTTGAATACAAGTATTAAACAAGAATCATGGACTTTACACTCTTTAAGTGCCACATTTCCATGCCCAACTCAGTTGATGGTTTGCCAAAGTTGCATATTTTACTCAACCGCACAACCACGTACAAACCAATCTGTTCTGCATAGCCTACTGGCTATTTGCAAGAAAAATAACCACAGAGCTATGTCATAAAATTTACATCACAGCAAAGCTTGGAATTTTCTCTACAATTTTGCTGACTGCATCTGTAAGATAAAATGCTTCTGCAGAAAGTTATATGGGGCTTTGAAAAACAAATTATTTTCTTTTTCTCCAAAAGTACCCATGTGTTGCAGTCTCAGAATAATGTGGCACACAGGGGCTTTGCACATCGGCAGTGGCACACAAGGGGGTTTATACTGTGACACCAAAAGAGTTAAAGGACAAGTTGACCTTCATTAACATAAGGATTGAGAGAATGTAGCAATATTAGTAGAACACATCATTGAAAGTTTGAGGAAAATCGGACAATCCTTTCAAAAGTTATGAATTTTTGTAGTTTTTGTGCAGTCACCACTGGATGAGAAGACTACTGCAGTGTATGATGTCACATGCGTACAACAATATAAGGAAAATATAAAGAGAATTTCACAAAATTTCATCTTTTGAAAAAGTACACATTTCCTTGACTCGTTACTGACATATGTATGGGTAATATTATTCCCATTGCCTTTAAAAAGAGGCAAGTCAAGTGCTCTTTTATTATGCGAAAAAAGTTAAAATATGTTGAATTTTCTTTACATTTTCTTCATACTGTTGTACTCATATGACATCACGAGCCTTAGTAGTCTCCTCATCCAGCGGCTCCAACAAAAAAGTTTTAAAAATTCATAACTTTTGCATTGATTGTCCAAGTTTCCTCAAACTTTCACTGATGTGTTCTATTAATATTGCTGCATTCTCTCAATCCTTATGTTAATGATGGTGAACTTGTCCTTTAAATCACTTTGGATGAGTCTAGGGAACTCAAGATAGGTCCCTCTCAACAAACTTGTGCTGTGTATCCTTTACTAATATTAGAAGACACTCTAAAAGGGTTCTTGGTGATGAATCACATTGACATCACACTGTCTCCAGACACTGTCTCAGCTTCAAATCCTCAAGTTTTTTTTTTTTACCAAGTCCTTCTCTTTCTTTCGTTAATATCATCAACCAACTGCTAGGATGTGAAGTCAATGATGTCAAGTCACTCATGTCTGGTAAGAAGTGGGGGTGGAAGATAGGGTGTCTGATAGTGTGTGAAATGCCAACCAATCATCTGACTAGAATAAAACTTTGTAGAGTTCAGGAAAAAATTGATTTTCTCAGCAAAGTAATACAAAATAGAGAAAACCTATTTACAACTGAATACAAACTTCAAGATATTTCCAGAACTCATTTCTCGCAACTTGCTCGTCACTAACTGGATATAGCTCACCTGTTGTTGTTGTTTTTTTTTCAGTTCTACTACACTTTCTGGGAATATATTCTGTTTAGCGCTAAATCAGGCAAGTCTCCTGGAGGATCGAGTTGGCAAAATTTAGAGACCAAACTTGCATTAGTTAGCAAGTGACGGTTTGGTTGTGAGAAATACAACCTTCACGTTTATCATCTAATATATGTTTTTTTGAGTGTTTTTTTTTAGGGTGGGATCTTTTCTTGCCTGAAGGTGAACAGACACTTTAAGGTAAAACAGTCTTTATATATGATGTAAAAGTAACCATTCGACCCTAAAGGTAAAAAGCTGTGATACATTTGCTCTATGTGTGCTGAATGAATCATCTTTTCTAGCTACAATGAAACCATTTCTGTCCACAACTTTGCCACCTCAGTTTCGATATGACAGGGCCTATACCTCTTGACATGATCGTTTAGACACAGCATGGCACATATTATCTCTACTGAGCGTTGCACCACAGAACTCTGCGACTTCCTCTACCATCCGGGGAGGTCACTGGAGGTGAGAAAAATGGGTGTGGTCAGTGATAACCAAGCCCTTTTTGGTTAACCCACCGAGGACGAGTCCGGAGTATACTCGGACAGATGTCTATGGGAAATGCGTGTTGTAGCAAAATCAGTCCGTCCTCAACAGGTTTATGTATCTATCAAAAATATCACAGTTTTCCATCAGTGGATGGAAAGATGGATGTGTATTTTTTGTAGGTAAAAAAAAAAGACATTTAGGTGCAGTCAGACTGGCAAAAGATCAAGAAGTTTAAGATCGTGATCTTTAGGATCTCAAAGTTTTGCCAGTGTGACCGCAAACTTCCCGTGAAACTTCCCACAAAACTTCTTGACGTGTTTGCGGGCAGTGCCTCCAAAGCGCGAGGCCATTGTCATGAACAGATGTGCATTGTTACGTCACAATTACTAGCCATTGCACTCTTGCTTGCGCGCGTACCAATGGCCCAAACTTTGTGATCTTAAACTTCTTGATCTTTTGCCAGTCTGACAGCGCGCCTGTTGAGTGGTATATGATGTGCAACAATGCACCCTCTCTCTCTCTCCCTCCATATAAAACACTGATGATAGTCACAGTCTTGAATTCTGGTGATATATGTATGATGATATAACAAGGTTGAGTACATTGATTTCTTATCACACCACGACAAAACTTCCAGAGCACCTTCTACTGGGTATAATCCTGGTGGGCTGTTATTGATCAATATCAAACCATTTTGCCCCAATGCTGAACTATTCTAATGAATACCTCCATGAGACCAAAAAGAGTTTTAAAAAATAGTATTAATAATAGTAGTATATGAATAAAGATAGTTGATCTAAGAGCATCACGTTTATCCAAATGCCCCAAAAAAACAAAAAAAAACAAAAACAAAAAAAAACTGAAGGCATTGATAAGCTTGGCCCACCACTCTAACCTACAATTAGACATACGTGAGACGAAACCCCAAACTCTGTACAGTATCATTATTGGCATTCCCAGTAAATGTATTTTGCCATAACGGGTGACATGTAAATATGGTCTGTAAACATTGTAATACTCCACCACAATTGATTGTGTCAACAATTAGTTGACAGTGTAAACTCTACCCTACACAACATTCTCAACCAAATTAAACCACCTCAAACTACACAAAATCCTTACTAGCAATTTAATTCATTTGCTTGCTTCTGGAGGAACAAAAAATAAAGTTTGGACTGACATATTTGACATGGCCCCCTCTTCAGTACCAAAATTTGCTTTTGCACTACTGACTTCATTTAAAATGGGTTTCTTGATGGGGAAACATTATTCCTGTATTAGGGTATCCCTTATCTGAGCTACCATCAGAAAGAAAGTTATAACCTATAAAGGAAAAATGCAGGACAAGCCTTCTACTACTAGCTAGATGACACCAAAGTAGCATTGAATTTCAGCTTTTAATAAGAAGGCAACGACTACACTGGAGAAACAAGAGAAAAAAAGTAGCAAAGGCAAAATCTGTTATCTCTCAGAGGTGCTGGAAATGGGGTATCACAGTCAGTATCTGTTCTTATATCATTTAGGATGATAGTAGTTATGTTCAAATGCAGTTGCCATACTTTAAGTTAAGGTTCAAAACTTAACTGTCAATGATTAGCTGCACTCGTGAATTCACGACGCAGGGTCAAACGCGCACCTGAACTTTAAGATACGACTTACGAGCGAATCCTGCTCAACGATTATAATGCAAGTGCAGAGGCTTCGATATATTCAAACCTTATGCCCATATCTAACAGCGCAGCTGGGGGTTGACCCAGAAGCAAACAAGAAGCAAGGTCCACACTAATTCATAGGCTCGTTGATTATTGTGTCCACACGGAATGATTATGAGTGGAGAACCCCCCTGGCTCATGGATAGAGTGTAAACTCTTAAAGATGTCTTGTGGTTCTAATTATCGACTAAACTTTCAGATTGCTGACTTTCGAGTGTATCCACGCAGCGTTAAACTACAAGCTAATCATCGAGAGTTAAGTTTTTGACCTAAACTTAAAGTGTAGGAACAGCATGTGAACATAACAAGTGTGAGTTTAATAGGGTAGGGGTAGAACAGGTGGTTCATTACCTCTTACAGATGCTTGTAAAGATCCGCTTCAGGCACACACAAACACAGGAGCACGAGATTGAGCATGACCAATACCCAGACCTCAAGATGCGGTGGCCTAGAGGTTTGGAGCACGCGCTTGCACAGCTAGGTTCCAGATTCAACTCCAGCTTTCACCACTTTTTTTGCCTCACTCCGAATCCTAAATCCAATGCGCGGATGGTCTGCCTGGAACGAACTTTAGCCAACGTTCTGTCAGAGTCAGAGTCCGTCGTATCTTGACTCCAAACAATGAAGATTCGCCTGCCGAGCTCTCTGTGAACCTTCAAACGGCATTACCAACAACTGGATCAACCAGATGTCAAAAGGTTTAACACACTTCTTCAGGATACACTCTGTCTAGATCCCAAAATGTGCTTCAGCATATATTTCAAAGTTCATATGAGAATGGAGTATCCATACATTATTTTTGTCTCTTTGGGGAATTACTCCTTGCCGATGTCTGCTCCAGTGATATTCCTCATTTAAATCTCTCTGCCCCTGTTCCTCAACATTGATTTTGCTGATACGCTCCGGCGATATTCCCAATATCTTTTTCGGGGGAGGGCTAACCGAAGAAAGAAAGAGAGACTAAGAGGGAAGCTGAGAGTAAGGCTTCGTCTTCCGACGACGACAGCGCACATCAAACTTGGTGATGGGAAGAGAGGAAATGGACGAAAAATCTTGTGGCGAGGAGAACCAAAAAAATTATAAAAAGATAGGAGGCTGACAGGAAGGAACACACCCTCGAGTCCTTCTTACCCTCTGCTAGTATCATCAAAAGTTCACTCCTTTCCAACACCAATTCATCCTCCCCCTCCCCCCCCCCCCCCATGGTATCCTTCCCTGTATGTTTTCTCTTTCTCTCCAAATTTATTTTGGGCAACACTGCGGTGAAAATATCTTTGTGACATCATCCAATGACCCATGAGCAGTTGTCGACATCCTCACACGGGAAGAGAGAGGAAGGAGAAAAAAAAAATGATATTGCTAGGCCAGGCACCCCGTGAGATCATTTCTCCCAAGTTAGCAGTTAAAGGTGACACGACCCCCATCCTCTATGGAACCATCATCATGATGCTTCCCTCTTAAAAATTTATCTTTACCCTGCTGTCCCTTGAATATAATATCACGACACACCATCTCTCCAGATGATACAGTGTAGCTAATGACAACAAACCTGGAGTTCATGGTCTCGTAAGCATACATTTTCTTTACTTAAGACTTATAGTCTCTTTTAAAAAGGACAAAGGAAAGATGACCATTTTCTCTATTAAGTTTATTGCTTTATTTTATTTGAGTTGATTATTTATCTGTTACACATTTCAGTCATCAAAATATGATTTTAAACCATGCCAATTTACCAATACTGAAAAGAACAAGGACAAAGATGAACTGAAGTATAAAAAGTGCCACTAGCTCTATAGATAATTCATTATACAGTATTTTTCTTTGTGCTTTAAAGTAATATCCATAAAATGTGTTTTCCCTTAAAATGTATTCTTGTCAATAATTGTTCTTGCAATGCCAATCCAAGTGGGCTGATTCATACATGAGCTGATATTTTTGTATATGATAGAACCCCTAGAACGAGCATACAGCAAGTCTATTTTTGCCATAGTGCTATATTTTAAATATAGGAGGCTTGAATCCTTTAAAGAAAGTACATTATAAAGTGTCAATGCACTGCCTGTTTGTACTGTCAGTGTGGTGAAGAGGGGACGGAGACCTTTTTTTTTTTTTGGGGGGGGGGGGGTTAGAAACTTCAGCAGTCTTGGCATGGTTTCATAAATGTGGTTTCCTAGTTCCATTTTTAAGCTTTATTTACTGGTGGACTACTACACTCTGGTGAGGTCTCACACATACTGAAATAGGAAACTTTTGATAATGAAATATGATGACCAAAATAATGCAAAATTTCAGTGAATTATACCAAGTCCTCATCACTGTATGTAGAATTTACAACAAAAATTTTCAAAACTATCGCATTCACATTTATGCCAACTATATCCATATGTGTAGTCACATAACAACCCTACGATTATATCCCAGTTGTAAATCCCATTTCACTACAATGTACAAGATGCCTTTTATATGTTCATGTCAAAGATAAGAATGGAAGTAAATCTCAAAGAGCTCATGTACAGTAGAGTAATATCCTTCATTTTTAAATCAACTCAATAATGCCCAAAAGAATGTCCAGTGACATCATTTATCTGCAATTTCCATCATGTAATTACCAGGAGCAAAACAAAACAACCTATAGAAATTAATTCCAGAAGCAAATCCACGCCAAAAAATTTGAACAATCCAGCTACACAATCATCGAAAATGTAATCTGCTTTGTAATGATCAGATCAAAATGAATGACTGATTAAGAAAATAAAATGGTACGGAGACTCTCAACAATACTCCTTCTGGAGTTTTTCAGGCGACCTTCTGACCAAGCATCATCCATTCAGGGCATGGGAGGCTGCGACAATACGGGAAAACTAGGGCAGGAAGTCACGACACACGCCCATGCCAAAACGGGAGCACAATCACATCTCCAGATATCAAACTTTTGGTCACCTATATTTCTCGATATTATTTTGGGCCATAGGAAGGAAACACCCCTACCCCTCCCTTATCTTTATAGCTCTCCTCCCCCTTTTGACCCCTCCCCTCCTCCCTCCCCACAATAGAAGTCAATGATGCACTTGCTAACATACTTCACAAACATTTTGTGTGCATGAATTTATTTGAGAAGAGAAATTAAAGGAATCAGCATTTGCATACACTTCTCAAATACTGTAAAACCAGAAATATTCATGTCATAAAACTTTTGTGAATTGTTGATGACATTCAAAGCATTGTTGTGGACAAAACCTTTCCCATGCATTTTACTTTTGCAAATCTTGGCCACTCGCGAAAATTCATGAAAGTTTCAGGCTCCCAAAAAGTTTTGGTACAATTAATGTACACATATAATACATAGGTGTATATGAGCATATATGTATACATATAATATACGAGCATATATGCATACATATATTATGAATATGAGCAAACACAGCCATAACATACAAACACATACACACATACACTTTATACGCTGTTATTTTCACGAAGATTTAATTTTCGCGAATTTCGCGAATCATGGCTGGACCGCGAATTTAAAAACACGCGAAAATATCGCTGTACACTTTACTAATAGTGCACTTACGATAGCCTCGGTGTCACATCATGAAAACAACATCTTGCGAAAATGTCCGTGACCTCCTCATTCAAGAAAATATCTGTACGTGAAAATAACAGCTTATACAGTATACCAGAAGGCAGAAGGCATACATACTGCACTATCTTTAACCTTCTCTTGGCGCCAACTCAAGGATAAACTCATGTTAGAAATACCTTGCAGCATTTATCTAAGAACAAAATGCAGCCGTTTCAATGGGATAACAATTTTGTTCACGTAAAAATGAGCAAATAACCCACCCCCCAAAAAAAAGAAAACAACAAACAAAACTACACACAAACACACACACACACACACACACACACACACACACACACACATATCTAGGAAGAAACTGCATCCATGCATGGTAGCCCCCATATATCACATGGGTGAATGCACCGACGAGTACGGAATGTGTTCTCCAAGGCACCAGCATGCCGTTAGAAATGTTCAGCGTTAACACGAGGGAGTGTGCACCATTTCATGACAATGCGTACAGACTCACGAACGTGCTACAACAGTATTCGACTTCTTCGTTAGCTTTAAAGATAACATGACAGTTACAGTGCAAATGTTAGACCATGGCACTATTGTATTTATCTAAGCATGATTCCAAAGGAACTAAATAAATATATATAACAAAAAAGGGACAAAGTAATTATTCTGCACTCCACGCAATACATCTTCTCAGCTCCATTTATGATACATATTCTCTGCTACATGCGCACCCAATATGTTTTGGATGTTACCCCCCCCCCCCCACAAAAAAAAAAGTCATCTGTCTCACAGCAGAAAAAAATAAAATCAATTAGAACAACAACAACAAAATGTAAAAATAGGTAAATTTGTTGTCAATGGATGCTTAAAGTCCTGTTACAGTTTTACCGTAATCCTGACAACTTGGTATTTGAAAAGAAAGCGTGTCACAGCTTCTGGCAATTTCATGGCATAAATTTCCACAATTTCCAAGAATATACGCCCATGGTCTGAAGATCAATGAAATCTACAGAATCAAAGCAAGGACGGAAGTATGTGAAACTTGTATGACTGGTACAATAGGAGATTTAGGCTTCTACCAACCTTTAGTGATTTGCTGGCTAGTTTTCGTCCACTCTGGTGGACTTCTTCAAGCCAAGCGATTGCACCATTTCTTGTGAATTGTTACAACTTTTTACTCCCAGACCTTTTCTTGCCTTCCCAGGCCATTAGTTGCACATGAAGCTACACCATGTCCACAGACATAGTGACAATGAGGGAAGTATCATGTTTCAAAACATTACACAATGCTAACACCTACATTTGGAGGTATGAAGCAAAATCTGTGCATTCCTGAAACTTTATCTACTGTGATGATGAACCAAATCTTTTGCATGACTTTGAAGATGGGCACAGATCCCTATTTAAAAACTTTTCATACCATCAAGTACAAATGAAGAACTAGACCCACTTGGAACCAAATGCTGATGCAGGGCAAAAAGAAGACTGTGGAGAAGAAAGAAGGCTTTCAAAACGTCACATCTCTTTACCGTAGTGGCTTTGTATGGCCAGTAGTCTAGAGGGTCTGGAAATAGACTAGTGCCAGTGGCCAGCTGCTGGTGGTGGGTCTAGGGAAATCCCCTCCTTCAGCACAGAGTCAACTGAATCCTTCACAGAGGCACGCCTCCTGTGTACCACCATTCCACAAAGGACTCACTCCCCCTCAAACTTTACCACAAACAAAGGTATATTCTGCTGAATTGTTTTTGGTAGATTTTTTTTTTTTTTTTTTGAGCATGAGTTACTGGTCACACTTAACTATAGTCTGTTCACAGGCTGCATGCCTGCAACAAGCCATAAAAAAGCGCCTTTTTTTTACTCACAAATCATTGTTGGACAATCCTGCCCTACAGACAGTTGCTCCCAACACAGGCCATTGATTCTTAAGTCAATTCCTCTTTCTTTCTTTTTTTCTCCCACTTTTTAACTCTAGGTACCTGCTTTACAACTCATACATTGATTACCTCAATATGCAATCATATGAGGTAAAGAGGAGACCATTCACAGTAACATAATTTCATCCACTCCTGTATATCTTCATGTTGTTTCACCACATCCTTTAACCAGTTCAGGACAAGTCCCGAGTATACTTGAGCAAGTGTCTATGGGAAATACATGTTGTAGCAAACTCAGCCCGTCCTTAATGGGTTAAGATCCAAAAGAAGACTATTACATTATGTAAAAGTCATTGATGATTTGATATTTTCGAATTCATGAGCAGGGATGTCAGAATCACCAAAAAAGAAAAGGAGAGAGAGAAAAAAAAAGGAAGAAAAGCAAACTGCAGCATGTTATCAACTTTCAGTGCAAAAGATTTACAAACATGACTTTTTGAAACCATACTGCGACACCTGAGCCCTTGTACTCTGACACCTCATATCTGGGTCGTTCATCAACTCTCTCAATGCCCAGGGAGATATATTCATGTACATTGTGAGTGACACGATGGTGGTCCTTGGAGAGTCAGGAGCAATTTAGGGCAGAGATGCCCCTCTGAAAACATGAATCGCATCAATTATTGAAGATGACACTGTCTCTCTCTGGGTGTCACTTCATGTGACGGAACATGAACACCTCTCCACCTTCAGTCTTCAAAAACTGGCAAAGAACCCGTAGGGGCCTTCAGACTAAATAATGATGGGGAAAAGGTGATAGACAGATACTGCACGAGAGAGCTAGAAAGATACCCCCCCCCCCTCTTTCCCTCCCTTCGCTTGCAAAAAAAAAAAAAAGTAGGCTGACAGAAAGAACAGCTGGATCTGACAGGGCTGCCTTTTCTGTGACCTATTTGTTGCTAAATTATGCACAGGATACTTTTAGAGACCTGTACAAACCCTTATGAAAGAGAGGTCTACCACACTGACATGTGAGCCTGTGTATGATCCACAGAAAATCATGAGTAATTTAATCAATGAAATTTGTCAAAACTCTGCATTTCCAAAGAATTTCATCACATCAATTAAGTTGACAGTGCCAGAAATGTATACATAAATATGTAGCCTGCAACAACAAAAGGATCTTAAAGTCGCTGACGGCTGAGCCGAGAAAATTGAGTTTGAAGTCAAATCATCGAAATCAGTCAATACGATCAGATTTCTGATTTTGACATAATTCTGTAGTCTAATGTATCATCTATCATCTGCCAAAATTTTGAAGCTAAATGATTAAAGGAAAGGCAAGAAATCTGCGTTTTTCAGAGCCATGATTTTCCAACTTTCAATGGAACAGAAACGTGTCCAAAGATTTGGATTTAGCGCCGCTGCTAGACTCCACCCCTAGCAATGAGGGAGTGATCTTATTGGTCAGTGCGTGGCAGCCAGGTTACTGATTGGTTGTGTGTAGACCGCCGGTGCTAAGCTTGAATGAACATTGCAGAGGTTGCTAGGGGCATACCTTCTATTGTCAAGGGGTGAAAACTGTCTTGTTTCCCCTTGATCATGATAGTGTCAGGAGGAAAACTTTGCAGGCGTTTTTCTCAAAATGCTCATTTCCTAAACCACGCAACACGTGCTAAGAAAAATAATTGAGATCTCTGCAACCGAGTACTTTTATGAGTCATGTTATATATGAAACTAAGGTAGAAGAGTAAGGGAATACTGTCATATCTTTTTCAGAAAATTATCCTCCCGACTTTCAGATCCTTTTGTTGTAGTGGATCACGTATAGCTTTATGGGAGGACCATTCGATCTAAAAAAGGGTTTCAACAATGAAAGTACAGTTAAACTCGCATAAGTCGATCTTCTCGGGACTGAGCAAAACACATCGACTTAGGCGAGTTTCGACTTGTGCGTAAGTCGAAATAAAATCGACTTACAGTTACACCACGCATACACGTGTATAATGTACATGTATGTTGTCTACTTTGGAGCTGAGAGCTGGAGCGGTGTGCCTGATATTTGCCCTTTAGCAAGACGCTTTATCCACTTTGAATATTACCGTTATTCATTTCCAAAATTAAGAGCAAACATCTGACATTTATTCTAGCATCTTATGGAGCCGATTGTTACCGCTGTTCATTTCCAAAACTGAAGGCAAACATCCGGCTTTTTTTGTTGTTGTTGTTGGCACGGCGTGCGTTTTTGGTGACCCCGGTCGCATATTAACCATTCGCTAAAAGACTCCGCTAAAGGCATAGATCGCTACACTCGGCAGAGGCGATACGTCGTCCTTTCACCAGGTCTGGGTAACGGAAACCAAAATCTCGCGTTAGTTCTTGCGTTACTATCGTTAATGTCAACGAAACATCGTTAATTTGCGCTTGGGATCGTTACTCATCGTTACTACAAACGTTAATTTTCCCGATCGTTAGTTTGCGTTAATAACGATTCAGGTGAAACCGCTTGCGTAAATGAAACGTTAATGTTTTTAACGCAAAGTTTCTTTTGGTATATAGTATGTAAACAAAAACTGGCGTCTCATGATTTTGACAGTGATTTATTGCACAATAAAATCTTATTCGACTTAGGCACAGTGAATTCAATGGTTTTTTCGTGAAAGTGTTCATGGAATTTCATCGACTTAGGCGAGTATTCGACTTAAAAAATTCGACTTGTGAGTGAATTAATACACGTAAGTCAATGGGAAAAAATCGGGACTTTTTAAAATCTTCGACTTGCGCGATTATTCGACTTAGGCGAGTTTAACTGTACGTATGTCCAGGGATCTCGCCAGCGTATATCACCCTTGTCGGCCCCGACAAGCGTGCGGTTTGAAGAAGCAATTGCCGACAAGGGTAAAACTTGCCGACAAGGGTAACACCACGCGTGAACTTGCCGACAAGGGTAACTTGCTTGACGAGCTAAGTTCGGTCCAATTTCTCACCTTTTTCAGTCTTTATTATCTGGCTAGAAAAGAAGCTAGATGTTGAAAGCAGCAGCAGTTTACATACTTATACAAGCGCAAAAATTTATCTACGCAGTCACCGCACCGATCACAACAACGCGGCTCAACAGAGTGACGTACGAGCCATAGCTGATACACACCACATCACACACTTGCTCACTCGCATGCGCTCTGATTTGGGATCCACACACACATGCACAAGCACCCAGCCGGCCACTTACAGCTGCCTGCGTGTACAACGGTACAGTGTATTGTGGAGAGGGAGAGAGAGGACGGAAAGAGAGGGTCGGAAGCCGAAGGAGGCTGAGGAAGGCTGACACGTGCTCGCTTGTTGTCACGCTTGTTGTCGGGTTACGCAAAAACAAACGATATGAAATGCATGCCCCCCTCCGCCAAAGGTTGACTTGTATTTTTTTTTTTTTTGGCTGCTTTGGTTTGTTGGTTAATTTGTCTGCCTGTCTGTCTCTCTATTCGCAAAATAAGTCAAAATTTGGGAACAGATTAGGATGAAATTTTCAGGAACAGTTACAGTTGGTTGGTAAAATGGCGCAAGGAACAGATGATTAAATTTTGATAGTGAGCAGGATTTATAATACCATCGAAATTCACCGCCAGGATCCAGGATTTTTAGACTTTGTTTCGTATATTTGAAAGGATTCGTATCAATTCCTTAGGAAGCTGGCCATCGGCAATGATGCAAAATTAGATGCGTTCAAAGCATTGCCGCAGAGAGAAAATTAACTCCATATTTCGTTTAAAAAAGAAAAAGAAAAAAGAACGTGCGATGGAGTAAGCAAATGCAAATTGTTATTTAGGTTTTGGTAGTTTCAGTGGGTTATTTTTTTTTTTTTTTTAATCTAAAAGGCCATGCGTTCCATTTTAGCCTTTTCAATTTCCATGGATTTGTAAACGTCATTCGTGAATATTCCATATTCCTTCTCCGGGCCGAAATTTATAGTATATTCTGTCATGATGGTCTTTCAAGTTCAACGTACGTAATGCTCCACGTGCTTCTGGGTTGGTTTGTTAAAAGGTGGGTTAGGGGGCCTTCATGGGCAGAAAATAAATGGCTGATCATTCATCAATTATTCCCAGTTGGTTTACATGCTATGTACACGCTGTTTACGACTACTGAAGCAAGGTGGCAGTACGCGCGACATTCTTTACCTGACACCTGGCTTTCGTGGAAATTTCGTGGAAATTTCCACAAGCCATGATATCAAGTTTCCCCACTGCTTGAGGTCGTGCTTTTTTTTTTTTTATTCATCATTACGAACATCAATTTTTTCAACTTGAAAAGTGTAGATAATTTGCTTCGAGGACGTGTTTCTTTCTTTCTTTTTCTTTTTTTTTTTTTCATTGCAGCGTCGGTAACATTTTGTTTTGTTCATCGTCCGTGCATGGCAGGGGTTCATGGGAGGAGAACGATAAGAATGACTGGGGAGAAAATAAACTGAAAGAAGGAAGCATCTTTTGAGCGAGCTGTCTTTGTTTTTCTCTACACCAGCATCAGTTATCGCCACCAAGGTTCATTTTTTTTCGTTACTCTGACAGATTAATGATGAAATGATGCTAGATTCTTTATTCTGAAAGTTTGTTAATCCAAAAATGATTAAGAAAAAATGTCCGTTCATTTCACGACGAAATCAGTTTTGTTATTTCGAACGTTCTGCCAGTGAAATTTCGGAATAAAACGACGGCACAAAACAGCGTGTTTTCGTACTCTAAGGGTCTGTTATTCCGACAGAAGTAGTTATGATGAAATAATAAATTGTAGATTCTTTATTCTGAAGGTTCGTTAACCGAAAATTGAATAAAGTAAAGAAAAATGTCCGTAAATTTCAAAACGAAATCAGTGCGTCATTTCAAACGTTTTGTCAGTGAAATTTTGGAATAAAACGACTGCCCCCAAACAGTTGCAGTTTTCTTACTGTGAGGGTTCGTTACTCCGACAGATTAATGAAAAAATAACGCTAGATTCCTTCTTCTGAAGGTTCGTTAATCAAAAAAAAAAAAATGATTAAGAAAAAATGTCCCTTCATTTCACAACGAAATCAGTTTTGTTATTTCGAACGTTTCTGTCAGTGAAATTTCGGAATAAAACGACGGCACAAAACAGCGTGTTTTCGTACTCTATAAGGGTCTGTTATTCCGACAGAAGTAGTAATGATGAAATAATAAATTGTAGGTTCTTTATTCTGAAGGTTCGTTAACCGAAAATTGAATAAAGAAAAATGTCCGTAAATTTCAAAACGAAATCAGTGCGTCATTTCGAACGTTTTGCCAGTGAAATTTGGAATAAAACAACTGCCCAAAAAAACAGTTGCACTTTTCTTACTCTTAGGGTTCATTACTCCGACAGATTAATGATAAAACAATGCTATATTCCTTATTCTGAAGGTTCGTTAATCCAAAAATGATTTTAAAAAATGTCCGTTCATTTCACAACGAAATCACTTGAGTTTTGTTATTTCGAACGTTTCCGTCAGTGAAATTTCAGAATAAAACGACGGCCCCAAAACTGTTAGTTTTCTTTTACTCTGAAGGTTCGTTACTGCGAAAGAATAACGATAATACTCTAGATTCTTAATTCTGAACGATCGTTAATCGGAAAACGATAAAGAAGAAATTAAAACGGTTATAGTTTTCTTACCCTCAGGGTTCGTTACTCCGACAGAATAATGGCAAAATAATACTCTACATTCTTAATTCTGAATGATCGTTAATAGAAAGATTATAAAGGAGAAAATATTCGTTTATATCCAAACGAAATCAGTTTTGTTATTTCGCCAATGATCTGCCAGTATAATTTCGGAATACAACAACGGCCCCAAAACGGTGTTTTCTTATTCTGAAGGTTTTTATTCTGAAACAATAACGATGATAGATGATAGATTCCTTTCTGAAGGTTCGTTGATCGGAAAATAATAAAGAAAAAATGCTTGTTAATCTTCGAACGAAATCAGTTTTATTTTGAACATTCATCTGTAGTACCGACCTTTGGTGTTGTTGTTTTCGATTACAAACCTTCGAAGTACTCAGTAATGAATCGTTTCATTTTATGATTAAACAAACCTTCGGAATAATGACCATCATTACATTTAAAATTGTAGGATATCTCTTTTGATGTCACGGCCAAACTACCGCAGTATACCCAGAAAGGAAAGTGCAACGATGTCCCGAAAGTTCTCGATCGCTTCTCGCGCATCTGCATGCAATAGGCCTACCACGTGGTCGAGCAGACGGCGAGAAAGCAACACGGCGCGCGTTGTTGCGATGCAGAGGCGGCTAATTATTATTGCAACAGTGAAACAGGAAAAGCCTAAAAGAAATCGGAACCTCCACCATCGGCACCTACTTCTCTTTCATTTACCGGTATTATTTAGGAACTGCCGCTAACATAAGGTATGGAGTTTCTGCATTGTTTCTGTGAGAATATGCCCCTCACAACGTTCATTACATCTCCGTGAGAATGTCGCATTTAGTGGCATTTTAGCGGCGATTTATCTGTGTTGTATTGAGCATTAGCGAAGGCTTCCGCGCTTCGCGCGGGAGGGGGAACCCCCCTCCCGTACCCACCCCCAGAACAGCGCGCATAAATGCCGACAAGCGTGAAGAAATTCCTGGCGAGAACCCTGATGTCATTCATAAATGAGAGTTTACCTTACTAATGAGGGAAAATTAATCTGCACTTATATGTTAGTAACTTAAATGGGAACCAAGAGTTTCAGAAATACATTGATTTTTGTTTTCTATATTGATTGATCATCACCTGCTAGAATACAACCACAAAAGTTGCAATATACTTTGTTGCCAAAACTACATTGAGACTTTAAAAGGATTGTATTGTATTGGTGGAAATGAGGATTAGGCTTTGAACTTTTTATGAGATATCAAGAAACCAAATATGAAAACAGTACAGAGCATACCATTCTAAGAAGAATTCAAAGTTTATTTGATAAAAATTGGTTTTGGAATGGCTGAGACATCCAAAAACAAAGTAAGACAAAGTGACTGGAATAAAAGGTGGGTCCCACCTTTTATTAGGATTGCTCTGTTTTGGGTATCTCAGCCGTTTCAAAACCAATTTTCACAGAAACATTGAATTCCTCTTGGAATTACATGCTCTTTCATGTTTCATAAGAGGTTTCTCATTATCTCACCCAAAAATGTTGGAAACCCGAAGTTGGTCTCAACCAAACAATACAATCCCTTTAAAGAAGCACTCTTGGGGCCAATACCACTTATAGCACCACTGACTCTCCGCTGCATTAAACAAAAAATAATGTCAGTGCAGCTTTGACGATTCTCACTCACTCTCTACCCTTTTCTCTAAGGGCCTGCGGCTTGATTAATGCGTCATTGGTTGATAGTCATGAATTTTGCCACTTAAAGTTGAACACACTCATGAGGTCTAAGCCACGGCACGACAAGTTCCTCATTTTGCGGATGATGCTTGGTAGGTAGAGGAGTTGGGGTGGGGGGTAGTGGGGTTTGGGCGAGGATGGATGGATGTTGGCATATCGTAAACTTTAAGTAACCACTCGTCACTCGGAGGTGTCTACAAGAGCGGACTTTTACACGCTCGTAAATCATGCCAGGATGTTTATTCTCTTCATTATCATTCCTCGCAGCCACCATCCCGTGGATATGCATGTAACATTTTACGAGATGCTGGTATGAAGATGATTTAAGAGGGAAGGATGATACACAGTGAAAAGAGACAATACTTCCTTTCGTCTGATGATTTATTTTTTAATTTTCAAAGAAAAAAAATCATTATACTATATTATTTTTAACTAGAAACCCAACATTCTCTCTTTGTCGACCAGTTTTTGTTCTTTATCTCATTTGGCCAACTATCCATGTTTTTCTGACAAGAATTTTTTGTGGAGTAATTTTTCCAACAAGGCTGTTTTTGCTATAAACCATGCCTGTTTTTGTCAGTAGGCTTCATTTTTGCCAATGTTTTGCTATTCAAACCTGTTTTTCCTATCAATCATGCCCTGCTCTTTGTTTCTTTTTGCTGTTTGCTCTAGTTTTGCCGACAATTAATGCTACTTTGCCCTTTTTTTCTACATCCAGTTTCATTTTGTTTGTTTTGTTTTGGCTGTCTTATCTTTTATGTGTTTAATACGTTACAATACCAGTTTGCCGACAAGCCTTGTATCTTTGTACTCAACGAAATCTAATGTGTGATTCTGAAAAAGAGGAGAAACAAAAACTTCCATTTAAGAAGAGATCTGATTCACATGACTTATGACTCACAATTTGATTTCTCCTAATGAGGGCTTTAATGGAAACCACAACCCAAAGAGCAATGTGGATTGAGTGAAAGCAGCAACATTAGCAGAACACATCAGTGAAAGTTTGAGGAAAATCGGACAATTGATGCAACAGTTACAAATTTTTGAAGTTTTGGTGTTGGAACCGCTGGATGAGGAGACTACTGGAGGTTATAGTGTCATGTGTGAACAACAATATAAAGAAAATATAGAGGGAATTCCACAAGAATTAATTTTTCATGAAAATTACACATTCCATCAACTTGATACTGACATATGTTCAGGGTAGCAATTATTCCCCCTGCTTTCTGAAAGTGGTTAGTCAAGTGCTCTTTCATTATGCTAGAAAAGTGAATTTTTGTGGAATTTTCTTTTTATCAATTGATAAATGGGCATGGACAAGCAACTGTTCACAAAGACACTTCAAATAGAAGGCTATGTTTTGGTACCAAGTTGCGCATTCGACTCAAGTAAATATTGGTAGCATATGATAAACCCTTGGTCACCAGAGTTGTCAGGATTGCCAAGTCATTCTGTACCAAAAAACATTTTTCCCCCCTGCTATATCTGCCTTTAGCATTGAACTATAATCCAAAATCATGCCCCCCCCCCAAAAAAAAAAAGTATAACAAATATGGGGTGGCATCTGAAATTGATCGTACACTATGCAAATAGAAGATGGAAACATAAAAATAGGGAATATAGACCGTGTTGACACAACTTTAGAAAAGCACAAAACCATGGCCCCAAAAATAGAGTGCACAGTGCAAACTTATGCAAATACCCACACATGCCTACACGCGTGCTTCCTGTGTGCATGCTATGCTTAACACTTCCTGGTTCAAAGTCATTTTACAAAATCAGTTTCTACTATTGTTTTTGAGGGAAAAGACCTTTATTTTGTATATGAACAAAAAAAAAAGATGCATAGTAGGAATTACAATGAAATGACAAAAACAAACTATATGAATTATAGAATGCTGCTAGAATCATATTTGTTAAAGGACAAGTTCACCTTCATTAACATAAGGATTGAGAGAATGTAGCAATATTAGTAGAACACATCATTGAAAGTTTGAGGAAAATCGGACAATCCGTTCAAAGGTTATGAATTTTTGAAGTTTTTGTGCAGTCACCGCTGGATGAGAAGACTACTGCAGTATATGATGTCACATGCGTACAATAATATAAAGAAAATATAAAGAGAATTTCACCAAATTTCATCTTTTGAAAAAAGTACACATTCCCTTGACTCGTTACTGACATATGTTATAGTCCAGGCTAGAAGGCACCCAACCTTGTTTTTGGATATATACAATGTTTTTTGATGGTTTCTTGTCAATTCGAGGGTGCTGATTCTAAATCCGATTGATGCCACTCGCGTAACCTTGAGCATTTTCGGCAAAATGCAAAAATCCAAAATGGCCGCCAGATATGCTAATTCGGCCGTGATAAACATAATAATGCGCATTATATGACAAATTATTCCACCAATCTTTGTACATTTCTGTTCCTAGAGTTACTCCATCAGCATTTGCAAGAGAATTTTCATTTCATATAGGTTCATTTAGTATTTAAAGCTTATTTTTATTCAAAATGGCCGCCATTCCTATGCTTATGTACTATATGAATGGCAAAACATAATGCATGGGAATATAGAACAAATTTACTGTATTTCCAGTCCCGTACCTACGCTGTGATAAAATGTTGCATGTGTAATACAAATATGTTGGGTGTCACTTACAATATAGAAGGCCTACATGTATATTTCAGCATTCAATATTCATAAACCTTACTATGTTTAACACAATTTCTTATCTATTTCATTTTGTCTCAACAACGAATATAAGTTCACTAAACGTCTCGGAAGAAATCAATATAATATCAAATTCTACACGCGGGTTGAATATAAACATGTAATACTAACACAATATATTAAGAAGCCTAGATGCATTGTATTTATCAAATAATATTGAAAATGGAGGGGAATCTAGAAAACAAAGCTTCTAATATACATTCCCCTATAACCATATTAACAAAGTACAGAAAATCCTATACAGTAAGTGCAGAGATACATGGTTGCAGACAAAAACATACCGGACGTTAATGACACAACTAAAAACCCTTTACATTATAGATTCTTTTTTTTTTCTAGTAAGGAGTTGGGGGCGGGGGGAGGGAGGCGAGTTTGAAATGGATCATAACCTCCATGACCTCCATCACTTTGATATGATATAATTTAGAAGTACCGCCTTGATATTAGGGCCTATAGAATAAACTTGATTTTCTTCTTGACTTAAAACAACGACAAAAACTGGTGAAGGCATAAACGAAACTGTCTAAACGCAATACCGTACAAACTATTCATTAAACATCAACAAAGGAGCAGTGAGATACCTCTTTCAGTTCTCTCACATTTCCCAGGTGTTGATAATAATTATACACTTTGACATCATGATCTCATTCAGTCTTGTCTTAAAACTAAAACTGTAATTTTTATTGTCTTTAAAGAACCCTTTAATTGGATGTTTGGCAACAGGTGACATCAGCCCCAAATTTGCAGAAATCTCAGGATAAAGATGCATATTAGTCTTGCAATTGCTTTAATTGAAACCACATCTGGTGATGTTCAGCACTTCCTCAGGGGTCAGCGGGCGATTATTTGCCATAGAAACAGAATGAAGACATGAAGACTTGCTCGATCACCACCCGTTGAAGCCCTATGGCTTTGTTGCCAGGCCAGAGACAGTGTTGTAGGTAACTTAGGTGGTGTCAGAGATGACATCAGACCAGCATCTTCACCAACCGGTTTTGGGGTCAAAGCTTTCAAGTTACGGGAGGGAAATCTAGGCTTGTGGGATTTCAGACGCATTGATGGCAGGTTGTTCAAGGGGGCATTTCATGAAGCGTTTTGTCAGATCTTCTCTTTTTGACTAACTGTTATAAGCTACTAAAATCCTTGCATCTGATTGGCTGAGAACAAATTTGTCAGACAAATTTTTCAGACGAAACGCTTCATGAAATGCCCCCATGCTATCGTGTTTGGAAGGTCAGGGTATGCGTTGACAGCACGTTGACTGGTGACACTTGCCATCCTTTCCATCCAGCGTGAGGGAGAGTGATCGAGTGCCAGTGAAGGAAGGTAGACTTCCTTAGCCTATGCTTGGAAGGCTTGCCATAGAGGGCTACCTTGAACACAGCATTGGCAAGATGGTTACTAAGATGGAAGGCATGGATCGGATGATAATCTTATAAAGGTTGGGGCAAAGTCTCCAGAAAGTGAAGAACTCCTCTATTGTCTTGAGATGGGTCAGTACTCGGCTCATGTCATCCAAGGACTGTCTATGAGACGTAAAAGCAAGATCATCTGCAAACTTCCTACGTGAAGGGAATGTTATGTCACCATGTATATGGTAAAAAGAGCTCTAGTGGAGTTAGTTTACAGCCACCATTAAGGAGGCCATCATTCAGAGTCCGAACACGGCTGGTCTGGTTACCTAGAGCAATCCTGAGTCTGCAATTCCTCAAAGACTCCAACCACCCCAAGTACCTTCTGATCTGGAGATTCTCCCGCCTGAAACCCCTAGCAAACGGGAGACTCCAACTTGATATGCGCGAAGCGCATAAATTATCAAGAGCGCGAAGTTCCCTGCGGCCGGGGTCCAGGGCCCGCTTGAGCTCTGGGAGCTCTTATAGGGTTCTTAATGTTCTTTTGTGCTATCTAAGGCTTGTTTTTTAACATACGAACACACAAAGTAAGAAATCATTTCAAGTGGGAGACACAGAGCCAGGGCAGGAGAAAGTAAATCTCAAGCGGGAGAACGGGATATTTTGCAAAACAGGCTTTCGGTGGGAGATCTCCCGTCGAAAGCTGGAGAGTTGGAGTCTCTGAGTGCTGAAGATTAAGGACAAGCAGTGTGAAGTTGTTATAACACTGCTTTCAGAATGAGGCAGCACTGTACAGATCTCAGAGTCTCTCTTGACATCATATACGCAAACACATTCACTCAGAAAAAAAAATGGTAGAATTCATCTTCCATATATAGTTCATCTAGGTTAACATGAAAAACTTTGGGGCCTTGTTTTCATTTTAGAGATTTGACAACAGGAAGTGAGGTGGTCCCTTTTTTCCACTTTCCCCTTCCTCATGTTCTTTCTCGGGTGAGGGGACTGAAAAGTTTGTATAATATCGCTTTAGATAATGTAGAACAGGAAAGGTAATTGGAAATTTCATTTGTGTCATCATCTAGGATTCAGCCTTTTATCAAATTGTTCATGTCTAATAATTCCTGATAAACGATGTTGATGTTGGCGTCAATTTAAGCTTTGGTGGGTTTTACCAAATTTCTTGGGAAAAATTCAGATTGAGGAAGCAAATGTTGATGTTTGCATCACAGAATAAAACAGCTTTTGTTAGTGACAATCCTCTGATTTATAATCAGCACACAAATTGAGAAACAGTGTACCTGGGTGACAGAAAAAAAAAGAAAATTTGTTTTTTCCATGAACACTTTGCCGTTCATATTGTGCAGGGGTATATGAGTGGCATTCATTTTGAAGTTTTGTATGAAGAATATAATAAGTCTAAAAACAATACATTTTCTGTTTGTTTGCTTATTTGTTTGCTTGCTTTGCTAGTGGCACTCATTAGATTTGCATGGCACATGCAAAATTTGATAAAAGCGTAGGTATGTGACTGAAAATTCGTCTTCTATTCCTATGCATATTTTTTGCCATTCATATAGTACATGAGTATAGGAGTGGCGGCCATTTTGAATTGAAAATAAGCTTAAAATACTAAATGTACCTCTTCAAATGAAAAGTTTCTTGCATGTGCAAGTAGAATTACTCAAGGAACAAAAATTTAAAAACTTTGATGGAATAATTAGTCATAAAATTGACATAACTGGGATTATCATGGCCAAATTAGCATATCTGGCGGCCATTTTGGATTTTTGCATTTTGCCGAAAATGCTCAAGTTTACGCGAGTGGCATCAATCAGATTTGGAATCAGCACCCTCGAATTGACAAGAAACCATCAAAAAACATTGTATATATCAAAAAACAAGGTTAGGTGTACTTTCTATGGAGCCTAGCCTGGACTATTATGGGTAATATTATTCCCATTGCCTTTAGAAAGAGGCAAGTCAAGTGCTCTTTTATTATGTGAAAAAAAGTGAAAATATGTTGAATTTTCTTTTCATTTTCTTTATACTGTTGTACTCATGTGACATCACGAGCCTTAGTAGTCTCCTCATCCAGCGGTTCCAACACAAAAATTTTAAAAATTCATAACTTTTGCATCGATTGCCAATTTTCGTCAAACTTTCACTGATGTTTATTCTACTAATATTGTTGCATTCTCTCAATCGTTATGTTTATGAAGGTGAACTTGTCCTTTAATACTGACTTGCATGTTGTGAAAATGGTGTAACTTTTTTGTACAGACAGCAGTAAGCATGTGACAAAGCTTGTATGCAGCATTGCCGCTTTTATCAATCACAGCTGCCACATTAACATACACTAATTGCATTTTCAAGAACACTTGATGACTTGTGACATCTGTTGAGATCAGAGTTACAGACAAATGGTCACTTCAAATGTTGGTTTACACTCAGCCAGCGATCAAATGAATGCCCAATCAAATGCTCAAGCTTTGCCAGGCGAGAAAAAGTGATGCCCTCCCATATCCATATCCTTTAACCCCTGCCTCAAAACTTTGTCACTCTCTTGAAGGGAACATGATGGCACCTGCAGACATGTCACCCCATCTCATCACCCAGAGTGGGTAACCAACCCCTCCTCTCGCTGCCCCCCCCCCCCCCCATCCTCCCTCATTATGGTACATCCTTACCTTGCACATCACCCGGGCAAGCCCATTCTCACATTACAGTCAGGGGTCAAGTTCCTACACATACTCTCAGGGTCAGGGGGGTGCGCACCTTGTGCAGACCCAAGTTCAGCTAATCTCTGGAAGAAGATCCTTCACCTTTTTTCTGTTTTTCTGCCCTCGAAAATATCCAATTCCTCTGGATTTGTAATCTGCTGGATGAGGAACTATACACATAGCAGCCCTGTCGCTGCACAGCAAGTTGCGACAGGGCTGTACCACTTGTGGTAGAAACAACACCTGCCTACTCGGTACGATGACACAGATTTCGAACCACTCACATAATGTCTGGTACCCCAGTCAAAAAAATAAAAAAATAAAAAAATGTAATCTTGATCATTCTTAGCTACAAATTGGTGTTATCAAAATTGACATACACAATTTACAATTTTAATGTGTGATAACTCACTGAGTGATTGACAAATTCTACGTCTGGAGTATAATCATGTAAATCACAAATTTAAGCACAAAAACTAGGGAATTAAAAAGTTTTTGTTTGTAAATCTAGTATTGCTGTTGCATTCCCTACTTCTAGCATACTGTAAAGCAAAGAAATTTTCATCACATGAAATTTTTGCAAACTGAAGCCGACAGCCTTGAAAATTTTGTGAAATGCTGCTACCATTCAATACATACAGTAGACAAGGACTTCAGCATACAATGTATATTTTAATTTTGTGAATCTTTTTACAATATTCGCAAAATTAAAATGCAAGCTAAAAGATTCTGGTTTTATAGTATATTTGATCACACAATTTTCACTCACAGCTGGTCTTCACAAACTGCAGTAATTCCGTTGATTTATCTTTACTGTCAAGTGAGAATAAATTTTTCCTGGCTTTTTGCAGAATATTTGTCCACCACAATCTCATTGAGCTTTCACTGAAAGCAGGTGCAATCACTATTCAATGACACCCATCCTATCAGTACTACAGCATCCATGCATCTTTCAATTACTATATTATCTCATTTGTCTCTCAAAACCAGTTCTGCAATGCCATTGATGGTTAATAAGGATAGAACGAGGTCTGCAAACATAGACTAAGTGCTTCAACCTTGGCAACAGCTCCCCGGATCAACAATCATCATTTTTTTCCAACCTTGGGTCTCTTGCTGGAATGGGAGTTGCGGTGAATATCAAGGGGGGGGGGGGGGGGGGGGAAAGAAAGAAGATCACAACAAGTCCAATGACAAATGTAATCCAACACCTCATCACCTTTCCACTTAATTACCAACACCAATACACACTAGAGTTCAACCACTGAAAAAAAGCATTGCGATCAAATGAATGAATATTGTACTACCTATTATTTGTGACCAATCAAAAATTTAACAGAGGTTATTTTCCTTGGCAGAGAAAAGGGGGCAGGGGACGAGGTGATTGTGAGATCGGCGGAGGGAAAGAGAAATAATTGAGAAAGGCGTTCAGCAATGATGACTCATTTGGCGAGACTGGCGTAGACGGCGGTTCTTCGAATCTTGGCAACGGTGCATGGGAGTGTTATTTTTTGCAAGGAAGTTCACACACCACACACACACACACACACACACACACACAGACATATGTACACAAAATTATACAGACAATAAAATTTAATCCTCTGGCACAATTTCTCAGCAAATGCAGGAAAAAATGGCAGACTGCTTTATATACACGCCTCCAAACCGAAAATTATCCCTGCATGATTCAATTTTATTGGCCGGAAGACCCTACCAGAATGATGATGATGATGTGAAATCTTACCTCATATAATACGCACTCATACCCCTTTCAGGTAATCGCGGTTCAATTATCTGCATCCAAATAATGCGGATGAAGTAATCAAAATCGCGTTCATATATCCCATGAAGTGCGCACTACTTTTACGAGCGCCCGTTCATATAATGTTCGAAAGACGGGAGTATTTGTCATGGTTACTGCGCACGCCTCTATAATGACGTAATGTTTCCGGTGATATATACTCACGTGTATGCACAGCTCTCGCTCAAGCTCAGCAAACAGCGGTTGTGCGGGAAATCAAGTGACCTTTGACCGAACTGTGGAATGTTAGTGCACATAAGTCGTAAAACGCGTTCTATTCTCGATCAACTCCTCATGCTGCAATAATGCACATAATAGCAGCATCAAAATAATGCGCACTTTTTTACTCCTCTCCCGTTCATGTAATCGAAATTTTACAACTTATTGCTCCTATTATCCGCATCCACGATTACCTGAAAGGGGTATCATGAGACCTGCTGCGGGGCATTTCATGAAGCATTTTGGTCAGATATTTTTCTGACAAACTGTTATAAGCTACTGAAATCCTTCCATCTGATTGGCTGCGAGCAAATTTGTCCGAACAATTTGTCATACAAAATGCTTCACGAAATGCCCCTCTGTTCTTTCATACAGCTTGTTCTCAGTTACAGTAACACCAATAAAGGACTATCATGTCCAATTACTCCTTTTGTTTTCTCGTCACTAACACTGCTACATCACGAGGCACTTGTGAGTGTAGAAACCTTGACAAAGTGGACGTTGCACTAGAAAGATCTTTTTTGTGCTTTCGTTTCAATCAAGGAAATTCCTCTTTCACATCAAGTGGTGCTCTTTAGCTGAAGCGAGGACGATCATTCACAGTAGGCCCGTTCACACACAAGGGAAAAAGTGCGATTTAAAAATCGATTTTCTTATCGCGATCAAAATTTCGAAATTTTTTCCAGTGTGGACAGAAAAATCTCACTAATTACCGCGATCCTTATCGCGATCCAACTCGCACTATTAGTGCGATTTTTCAGAATAATCGCGATTATTTTGCCAAGCGTCGTGTGTGTGAGCGCGATCGAGATTCGGAAATCGGTATTTTTAATCCCATCGTTCGTAGCGCGTGCGAAACTCTATTGGGACTGCGGGCGGGGTCAGTCTTCGGTCATGCAAGTTTCGCGCATGCGCAGTTTGGCCACTGATCGTTCTTTCCTTACTGCGAAGTGCGATTTTTCCCTGTGTATGAACGGTCGAAAAGAAAATCGAAATTTGGATCGCGATTGAAATTTCGATTTTCGTTGTTTGTGAACGGGCCTAGTGGCTGAATCATCGCACTCACACTATCACAAAATATTACAAATTCTTCAATATGGTCTGAAGGAAGGAGTAACCCACATTGCTTACTGATTACATTTGGAAGTATTTTTTCTTTTTCCAGAATAGATACCCATTCCCATTGAGACTGTGTTGACTTCCAGCACTACACAACTTCATTGTTTCAGCACTTGTTCAAACTTTGTTCCAAGTTTTAGCCTTTTGTTCTTTCAATTTTTCTTTTGTTCTGCTCTAGCTACACTACTTTCCATCAGTTACTGTTTTATTTGGGTTTTTCTTCTTGGCTCAAGCATAATCATGTGTATACCTGTTCACATCTAAGAGATCATAGCTAAAGGGGCTTTAAGCTTGTTTTCTGTTACTGTATTGTTCCTATTGTGATAGTCAACTCAGAACAATTCTTAATTTCTTCAATCAATCACTTCGAACAGAGATTAATGAACAGTTTCATAGATTTCACTAGGAAAGAATAGGAAACAAAATGAGGCTAATTACAATTCAGGAAAAAAAAAGGAGAAGGGAGGGAAGAAAAGTGAATAATAGTCTTAGCAGTTCAGACACAAGTGCTCATCATGGTAGTGACTCGCTCATGCCTGGCCTTTCTTCACACAAGATGCTATGCATACCAGTACTTCTCAAGATCACTATAGAGTTTCAGACAAGCTACACCGCAAAACCTAAGACATTCGTCACACAAAACTTTTTGTGAATTGGACTTGAGGGCCTTTACTGTGGCACAAAACTTTTGCAAATTGCCACTGGCATTCCAAATGCACTATTAAGTAGATTAAAACTTTCAAGTGCACTTTATTTTTTGGAAGCTTGGCTCCTCGCAAAATTTGCAAAAAGTTCCATGCATGCAAAAATTACTGGTTTTACAGTACACCCATAAGTTCTTGCATTGCTTGGTTTTGAACAAGATACATTGTAGTACTGTAAAACACGATATATTCGCAGCGTGAAATTTCTGTGACTTGGAGCCGACGGCCTTTTTCGCAGCATGAAATTTTTGCGAGTGGCATTCAATGCATATAGTGTAGGTAAGAACTTTCGCGTGCATTTGAATTTTGTGAATTTTGTGAATTTTTGGCTCTTGCCAAATATGTGAAATTAAAATGCACGCGAACATTCCTCGTTTTACAGTATTCTACAAGTTACTCAATATCTCGTAGAGTTTCAGACTAGATACCACGTGCCATCAATACGGTATAACCTTGATGCCTTCAAGTTTCTTTCACTACCATAGACCTTGTTCAGATTCCACCAGGCTTCCTCCCACACACAATGAGCCAAATGCCCAGTCTAATCTTTTCATATAGATAAAAATGGGCAATTCACTTTAGGTGATCACCTACAAAACAGGGGGATTTCCCCTGAACAACATAGCCCCAGTGAAAGTGGTGAAGCAAAAGAAAGAACAATGCAAAAAAAATTTGGGCAAAAAATCAGGCAACCATCACTAATGCTTCAAAGCATTTCATTTACAATCATCACTTCTTCCCCATACTCCTATACAGACAAGGAGACTTTTGTCTTCTTGCCAACAGACAAAAAAAGAAAACAGAACAAGTGTACTGCAGATAGGGCATCGCAGTTATGGCACTTAGATGGCTATTTCGATTGCCAATCAAGTGTGATTTTTAATGAGGTTATAATGGTATCACAAAAGGTCTCAGCTTTGCCATTATCAACATTATACCGTCTAGAATTTCCACATGTGTGTGTGCTGCTTTTGATTGATGTTTCCCAATCAAGACTTTTTTGTTGTTGTTTTGTGTTGTTTAACGCTTTCTGTGTCAATGAGTCAAATGTGCATAAATTTCACACACACACACACACACACACACACACACACATCTATGGGCAGGTAATAAGTGTGGCATACAAAGGGTTTAATGGAGAAGAAGTACATTCTTCTTCACAGTGAGAATATGATGATCAATGTGTGTGTGGTGGGTTTTTTTTTTTCCTACATTATCTTATCACAGACATAATTATACACGCTTTCATATACTCAGTTTAGATTTCCCCTGCTATACATTTGTACATTCACTTTTCAAAACCAAGAATTAAATAGGATAATCTCAATAATGTACCTCTTCTCCCTCTCTCTCTCTCTCTCTCTCTCTTTACATATAAATCCTTTTACAGTTTGTCACTATGCTAATGGGAGCTTAACCATTGCACAAATTTTTTTGACACTAAACTCTACATTAGGCCCGTTCACACACAAGGGAAAAAGTAAGATTTAAAAATCGTCTTATCGCGATCAAAATTTCGGAATTTTTTCCTGTGTGGACAGAAAAATTTCACTAATTTTCGCGATCCTAATCGCGATCCAACTCGCACTATTAGTGCGATTTTTCAGAATAATCGCGATTATTTTGCCAAGCATCGTGTGTGTGAGCGCAATCGAGATTCGGAAATCGGTATTTTTAATCCCATCGTTCGTAGCACGTGAACGTCAACAATATTTCGACCGCAGGGTCAGTCTTCGGTCATGCAAGTTTCGCGCGTGCGCAATTTGGACACTGATCGTTTTTTCCTTGCTGCGAAGTGCGATTTTTCCTTGCGTATGAACGGTCGAAAAAAAATTCGAAATTTGGATCGCGATTGTAATTTCAATTTTCGTTGTGTGTGCACGGGCCTAATAAGATTTTTTTCCCCTTGCCCTCGTTTTAACAGGAAGGCGAAGGTGAATCAAGTATATGTAGCAATTGAGGGGTTAGATCGTCTCTTTTCATTTGACAATTGCTTTCCAGACATCTGTGGAAATAAACACTATTACAGGACAGCATGCCAGAAATACGAAAACATACTTGACACATACCTTTGATCCTGTTCGAAGCGGGCCACCCTCAAGGCTACCGAATCCTCCACCAACCGCTGCTTCGCTTCCGGGCTCTCTTGCTCATCAAGAGAGTATGAGCGAGGCATGTTTAGCTTTGTCCACTTCTCGAAACAACAACAACTTTGATGGCGACGACGATAAAGGGAAAAACACACACACACAAAACACCAATACTAACAATGGAGTAAGCAAAATGTAATCCCAGATTTTTTCCTTTTTTTTTCAGTGAGGATGATCCGCAATAATCTCCGAGCTCAAGTATAAATCCCTCACCATTAGTGGTTCTGAGGAGTAGGTACATGTATGTTTCCTTGATTGCGGCATTCCTAAAAATAGATCCTCGGTCCTCGTAGAAAAACGCTGTGTTCTTTCCAACCAAAGGAATATCGAGTATGCAATATCCTGAGAAGTTAGAGATCTACCAGCTCCTTCATCGATTCTTGACAATGTCAGAAGAAATGGTATAATTTTCCCCTAAAAAATTATGTTTTTCCACTCTGCTCTGTGAAGCAGCGACAGAGGGAGACACAGTGATTAGGGGGTTGGAAAAAAGTTAGAATGAAGACGAGTCAATTAAATGTAGTACTGCTCATCCTGCATGGCCCACTGCACGGCAAAAAACACAATCTTCCCTTGCCAAATATTCTTGCCTGATCTGATGTGTTCGTCCGGCTTTATCCTTGTACATGTAGGTATCCCCTGCAAGGAATCAAAGGGTTAATGAAGACAGTCCAATTGTTCATGTATCCATTTACAACTTGATGTTCCTGCACAGGGTCCACCCACAGGAGGATTATAGGGAGAATCCAACTCAAATCCTCTCCTTCTTCCGTTCTTTGCCAACTTGTCCGATTGGAGTTTCGAGGACTATAATTATCTTCCAAGAGTATTTAAACCTTGGTAACCTCAGGTGATTGCGTCTTCATGCGAGACCGCTAACTATCGCATACGAAACCACTCCAAGGGCCATTCCGGTTGATTGACACCTCCAGTTCATCTTCCAGAACTGGCAATTTGTTTGATAACCGTGCGAGTCCTGGCCTAGTCAACCAGGAAACTGGGCGCACAGAGTTCTTGGCGGTCGCTCTCGTCTAGCAAATTGCAGCAACAAACACAAATACTCAAGTGTGCCTCCTCTTGCATTTAATGTCATAAGACACTCTTCAAGTGGATGATCCACACGCACATATACCAGTGGTACACAAATACAAATTAAGAATAAGAATATGCGATCTAGCGATATACAGTGAGACAAAGAGAGTGGTAATTCGTTGGTCAATTGCTTTGTTTACTGATATTGGCTGTAGATGGACGCCACCTCTTGAGTCTTGAAACAGAAAGAAAGTGATTATAGATTCCTTTGCCAGTCAAACATAGTCAAAAGTAGATTAGATCCACAATTACACTGGCCCTCCACAGTTTGTATCACACACACGAAAGATGATCTGAGCCTTGGTGGTAAGAAGGGAAGGACCAAAACAGAGCCGGTGGCAGTGACCAAAAAAGAAAACAAGAAAGTTACATCCACTACGGCGGAGGCACGGCCAGTGTTCTCACAATGGTAGATGCCCACTCACGCAAAGTGGTGCAATAGCGTGGACCCGGGGCGTTGTGTTCTGTCTACTGGCTCCCTACCCCATAAAACACCTTTCCAGTCGATCATATATCCTCCTGGCGGAGAAGAGAGATATCCATATACCTGTCTGGTAGTTAGGCTTTTGAAAGGGGCGGACACTTAAACACACACACACAAAAAGAAAATCAACGACTACGCACAGTACTAGTTTCCCAAGCCATCGGGAGCAAGCAGAAAGAGGAGAGAGAGAGGAAAATAAACCAGTTTGTGTCTCCGGTGGTGGTAGCGCAAGTGGTCCCTCCTATAACTGGTGCAAAAGAAAAGAGAGAGAGAGAAAAAAAAACCTAAACACTGAGAAAACCCAAATCTGATCAAAGGTTGGTTCCACATGTACTGCTCATGCTCTTTCATTCGGCACAGAGAGAAATATACCCACGTGGGAGAGAGAGGAAGAGACAGGGAGAGACAGACAGAGAAACAGAGAGAGAGAGGAAGAGAGAAAAAAGAATAAAATATGTGGACAATCCATGGGAGTGAAAGAAAACACAAATTCTCCCATTGTGCGATCCGAAATTGCCAGACAAAAAGAATGATTTTTTTCTCCCTCTCTGTTCGTGGTGTTCTGCTTGAGCGGTGAGAGGGGAAAAAATTTTTTATCAAAGGGCGTGCTCACCCCACTACAAAAGGATATAAACGGGACGAATATGAAAGAGGTCGTAGGAGATGCCGACATGTGCACCGAGTCATGTACACTGTACTTGGACCCACTAAGTGGTCACATGTCACGGAATAAAGATATCCCTTAGAATTATTCTTCCCGCCCCCCCCCCCCCCACAAAAAAAAAGGGGAAGAGTGAGAAAAAAGTGCAAGCTGTCGGTCTACCCACACTCCCATGACCATCAGCCGAAAAATAATAAGAGGCACGATGATTCGTGCTGGTGTGAAAGCGACGTGATCTGCTTGCCTTCAAACAAAGGAATGTATTTTATAGTTGGAAAAATATACAGACACACACACACACACACACACACACACACAAATATAAATGGGGTAATCAATGGCTCACAAAGGAAATACTACTGAAAGTGTATGCATGTGTATGTGAGTGTGTGGGGAGGGGGCAGTGAGATAAGATTTGGTATCATATGTAACAGACTGGTATGGTACCACAAAGCATCTGCAGTTTCATTACACCTATTCCCATAGTTGCACATAGTATGATACTGTATGTAGGCATGTTCGTAACTTTGTAAAAGTAGGTCCTAATACATAATAGAAACCCTACTAAATACAAGTATGTCAGAGCCAAGATTCTACAAATACTATCCTGGCTTCAAACTGTTCTTAGTATTAGGCCCGTTCACAAACAACGAAAATCGAAATTTCAATCGCGATCCAAATTTCGATTTTTTTTTTCGACCGTTCATACACAGGGAAAAATCGCACTTCGCAGCAAGGAAAGAACGATCAGTGGCCAAACTGCGCATGCGCGAATCTTGCATGACCGAAGACTGACCCCGCAGTCCCAATAGAGTTTTGCACGCGCTACGAACGATGGGATTAAAAATACCGATTTCCGAATCTCGATCGCGCTCACACACACGACGCTTGGCAAAATAATCGCGATTATTCTGAAAAATCGCACTAATAGTGCGAGTTGGATCGCGATAAGGATCGCGGTAATTAGTGAGATTTTTCTGTCCACACTGGAAAAAATTTCGAAATTTTGATCGCGATAAGAAAATCGATTTTTAAATCGCACTTTTTCCCTTGTGTGTGAACGGGCCTATTGCTGTGCAGCCTCATTTATCATCAATAATGGCAAGGCCAAGTGTGTAGCATATCATTCATAACGTACACATAGCCACTGGTCCATAAACTGAGTCTGTGCACTTTTTTTTTTTTTAGTTCTGTGTGTTCTGTGTAATGGGCATTCACAAGACCGAGCATCATTAATTACATCCTGTATTCGGCTATGAATTGAACAATGATATGAAATGGCCTGATATTTAAGTGATGACATTAACTGGACACGCCATTTTATTATAAGTAAAACTTGAGGAGAATACATATGCTCTCTTCAAAAATATAAAGGAAAGCACATTCAATGCAACAAATTAAAGAAAAAGGCACTAAACTAGCAAATTTGGGCATGACATGCGCAGAATGAAGGGTGTACTGTGATATTGGTATGATGACTCCAAAGTAA
The DNA here is from genome assembly GCF_964275005.1 of Diadema setosum. NCBI lineage: Eukaryota > Metazoa > Echinodermata > Echinoidea > Diadematoida > Diadematidae > Diadema > Diadema setosum. The sequence continues at coordinate 7,017,491 of NC_092699.1, forward strand.
TCTTTTTGTCAAGATGCTCTAGTTGTTTGTTTTTTCTTCTTCTTTTTTTGTTACCTGACAATAAGTCATGCAATGCTAGTCTTGCATGAAGACCTGAATTCATAATTGTAAGCTTTAGACCACTGATTAAAACATTGATGACTTGAATTTGTAACTCTATTGCAGAGAAAATTTGTTTTTTGTCATTTCTTTTACAGCTCAGTCTGCCTTTTAAGCACAGAAAAGAGAAGGGTTAAAAGACATAAAAATCAAAACCAAAACCTGGAAAGAGCTTCATCATAGAAACTTGGCAAGGACAAAGTAAAAGCTCGAAGCCAAGAGCTGAGATGAAAACATGAGTAGTTATGTATGTATAGTGTATATATAGAAGATCTCTGCTTAGAACTATTGCTACTTTGCTCAACAAAACGTTCTTTTCTCTTCGCTCTCTTTAGAAAAGTGAGTGAGAGCCCCCTAAGGTGCAATCAAAAAGTTGTTAAAGGGAAACTTGACTTTGATCTCTACTTTCCTTTTTTTTTTAATGGCATTAAAATTTGTTGTTTCAGACCCACAATCTACACCCAGTGCAGCAGTATTATACTGCTGGTTAGTCGACATACACAGACTTCTTTGGCCTTGATGCCATCAATGGACACTTTCATAAATTGAATACTGTGAAACCAGAAATTTTCACCTGCATGAAACTTTTGGGAATACTGCCAGAAGCCAAGACTAGCGAAAGTAAAATGCAAGCAAATGTACAATGCACTCAATGCTAGTACCAGTAGTATACCCATAACTTTTTCATGGTCGGCAATTTGTGAATGTTTTATGCTGGAACCAAAAAAAAAAAAAAAAGAAATAAGTACTAGCCCATAGTGGTTATTAATCCCCTGCCTTCAAAAAAATAAATTCCTATCTACCAAATGCCTCTAAGGTACATAGACATAGGGTTACTTTGAAGGAAAAATCTTTTCCTCAACACAGACATTGTCAAAAAAGAATCATTACACAGATAATAACACTTGCCAAAGTGTCAAATTACTATCACACAACTCCAGATCTATGCTTTTATGGCTCAAGTAGAGGAGATTTCCTAATTAGAGAACGAAATCCCTCTTTTCTTGTGTGCTTGTATATTCAATAGAAAAGAAAGAGTCACTCACGGAACTGAATGGCCTGTTAATAGTTCCTTTTAACGAGCGCTGGTGAATAGCATTTTTTCCCCTCCAATTACCAGATCCTTTCATGGGTTGTAAGTTTATATTTGGAATTGTCTAACAGCACCAAAACACTTGAGCATTTCGTTATTTCTGGTTGTTAGATCCTGTAATAAACATTTGAAAAAATGTAACAGTCAATTTTGCAATGAAATGGAACACATATTATAGATTCAAATACACAAAAACAACTGCAGATTATGCAACAATCTTCAGAGAGAAATTCCAGTAAAAGTACAAAAACAAAAGTGGATGCACAAAGACAAAATGTTACCGCTTTCAAGGGCAATCATTAACACCTTTGAATGTGACCAAGATAAATTGTATTTGAAGGGGGAAAAATCATCTAATTCACCACATGACAAAGATTTTTTTTTTTTAGATACCTTGTCATTCCTACAGATCTAGTCCCCCTTCCCCCAAAGAGGCTATTCTTCATGGAAACGTGTCGATGAAAATATCAAAGATCATTATCAACATCAACGAGATTAAACATAAAAAGTGATGAGGAAGAGGCGTAATCCTTCATACAGGTTACTCAAAATAGCTTAATTTTGTTTTGTACGTTAAAAATTCCTAAAAATACCATCATTGTCATTTAAGTATTCTCACTGCATTGATGGTGGTTGTGCACAAAACAAAAAACATGCTCTTTAAATATCTCAGTCCAGAATCATAAAGAAAAAATAATTTTCTCAAGGAAACATGTTATTAGTGCTATTCTATGCAACCTTGAATACAAGATGCTATTGTTGTGTAAGCTTATCGGGTAGCTTTGTGGGGTTGTGTTGTTGGTGTTTTTTGTTTTTGTTTTTGTTCTTTTGTTGCAAAGCATTCAACTTGATGTCATGGTCAGCTGATTAAAATGTAAAAATCAAAACATCATCTAATTTTTGGGGTAAAAAAACTATTTTTAATAGCAGACAGGATAGACCAAAATTTTTCCATACAGAGACTTGTACACATGCCATGCTTTATGAGTTTTTTTTTTTCCTTCTTCTTCTTCTTCTCTTCTTCTTACCTGGCACTAGAAAATGGGATTCTCTAAATAGTGGACAATTTCAAAAACACGTTTCCTTGGAAGCAAAAGTATCCCCCCCCCCCCCACATATCTGCACATTTGTCCCCAACTGTTTTCTTTAGCACAACCATTTCTTTGGCATCAATTTTCTGTCAGTGTCATTGAAGGTATTCTGACCAATTTAGGATGGCAAAATTCTAATACATATCATGAAGATTGACTATTCCACTAATCATCTCATCTGACTGACACATGTTGCAGTGATTAATATCTTAATTCCGCGGAATTATAAAGATGCGAAATTCATCTTACCCGGTCGAGTGTGAAAAATTACTCACGCAAAAATATCCTCTTATACAGCATGCTCAAAACCAGTCTTCGATGGACTGAAAAAAAAAAAAATGAATACTAGGGATAATGAAAGCCATAACATGGGTCTAATTTTACCACTCTTCCATGGCAATTTCAGTAAAACAAGTTTGGGTAATTTCCTACAGAATTCAAAGTTACACAATTACTATAATGCTATGCCACAGGAGGCAGACTTTAATCAAGGTATATCCCCTGTAGCTCTATAGAGATTGAGAATATTTCATCTCATAGAAGCAACAATTACTCTTCTATTTTCTTACCACCCCCCCCCCAAAAAAAGCTCATTAACTTATACTTTGTTCTCCCATCATTTTCAATTATTTTTCCTTTCCTTGACATCCCGCTTCTTCATCGTTGCGCCAGCGGCTCGAATTCACCAAAAATCAATGAGTGGAACGTCATACAAGGATATTTTAAGCATTCTTTGACCTTTAGGAAAGATGTTCCCAGTCATTATGATCTAACACGGCTCCTGGCTGGGCAAACAGTGGGTATAGTGCGCCCCCTCTTTCCCTTTCCGTCAGCTCGCGATTCCATCCTCGTTTGAGTGTGCCGATCATGCAAATCTACCCTCACGATCAACTCCCCTCCCCTCCACCAGTCAAGCGGTCAATGTCTGGATGTTTCTTGAAATATTCTGCATGCAGCACGTGTAACTATAGTCCTTCTCTCATGGTGTGAAGTCGGGTCGAGATGGTGGTACGCAGCAAGAGTGACTATTTCTTATAAAACAACAATTTTCCTACCAATAAAATCAAGTTTATATATCATCTTTGAGAACAAGACACATTACTTCGGATACAGTTCAACTCCACCTTGAATCAATGGCTTCCATAGGTATTCAAAATGTCAGTACAACGTACAAAACTGTTTTGTCCTTCGCCTTTTTTTTTGTGTCTACAGATATGATAAAAAGGATTGATATACTTAGACACAACTGAGTGCATGGTAGCTCCTATACATATGTGCATACATGTGGAGTTACCACCCATACACACATGGAAATAAGCAATGTGTTCATTGGTCAGTTTGTTTTAATATAGTCAGTCATCTACAGGTGGATTTGGGGTGGTATCAGAGGCCCCATGTCACAATGGAAATTGACAAAAGTTGCCAAAAATTGACAAAATTGACAAAGATTGCGCAACATTATGCAAAGTTGACATGCAAGTTTAGGCAACTTTGCATTTGCTTGCGCAACTTTGCGCCATTTCCGGCAATTTTGCGCCCATTTCTGGCAATTTTCCGCAACTTCCGGCAATTTTGCGCAACCTTGCACCATTTCCGGCAATTTTGCACAACCTTGCGCCATTTCCGGCAATTTTGCGCAACCTTGCGCCATTTCCGGCAATTTTGCGCCCATTTCTGGCAATTTTCCGCAACTTCCGGCAATTTTGTGCCCATTTCTGACAATTTTCCGCAACTTCCGGCAATTTTGCGCAACTTTGCGCCATGTCCAGCAATTTTACGCAACTTCGCGCCATTTTCCGGCATTTCTGTGCAATTTTGCGCCATTTCGGGCAATTTTGCGCAACTTTGCACCATTTCAGGCAATTTTGTACAACTTTGCGCCATTTCCAGCAATTTTGTGCAACTTAGCACATTTTCAGGAAACTTTGGAAAAGTTTGCACAATTTAAGGGAACTTTGCACAATATCAAACATTTTTTAGCAATTTTTAGCACCTGCACACAATACAATGCCACTTTGAGCAGGTTTTCAAAATATATTGACTTTTGGTGCCTGCTCTCTTTCATTCGTCTCAAAACCTTATCTTGTATATGATTTCAAATATCAGGACTTTATAATAATACTATTGCATCTTTCCTGTGGTCATGCACTTCTGCCAAACAATCACATAGTTGAACATCATCTTTGAAACTCTGTATTCATACATGTACTTCAGTCACAGAGTATGAGGACACCAAGAATGGTGCAATGTCAGATGTGCATGTATATAAAAGATTTCTTTAAATATTTTTTATTAATTTTTTAATCCTCTAGCCCTCTATAATATTTTGTTCATATCTAAAGGGATCATGGAGAAAATATTAACATTCATGTGGTTCCAAAATCTCCATATATGCAATACGGTAAAGTGGGGGATGATGCTGTGGAACGGATCACCCACCTTTTAAATTCTTTGGGAGATAATTACATGGAACTCTAGCATTAACTAATTAAATAAACTATCGCAAATCTAACGATGACATGCAATGCCTGGAGTATTTTATGTGGTACTAGTGAACAAAATAAAAAGACCTGCTTGCAAAAATATTTTGTAATGGAAGAAACAATTTATTATACTTAAAATGTGATACATGTGATATGACTGCTGGATTTTGTTTACTACCCTTCCTCTAACTGTATTGAACAGTTCGTCGGCATTGTCTCTTAATGACATAAACCAGTTTTGGCAAAATTGATCATGAAGTATAGTAGGGGGGGGGGGGTCAGGAAAAAGCATTTATCATAGTGAGATATAACTTCCATAATTACACACATTAAGAAGATTTTTGTGGCACTGAAAATGGAGAATTAAATATTGCTGACTTAGAAGGAACTTTTGTCCTGTGGCCATTTTCACCATTAACACTTGTGTAATAAAACACTCGCCATGAGTCCCTTAAACTATGTGCTTCCTTTAACTTAATCATGGTTAAGAGATTCCCTTAACCCTATGTCCACTGGGGGGGGGGGTCAAATTGACCCCCCCCCCCCCGTACAAAATTTTCTGCTGCCGCGCGACCGCCGCTGATCGCGTGATAATTTTTGGTGACTTTTTTTTTCTTTTGAAATAAATTTTGCGAAAATCCGACCACCGGTCGCGAGGTCACGTGACATTTCGTAAGTGCATGTCTGCCCAAAATTTGGCAAAAACCTGCTTTTCCCATACGTTTGTGTGCAAAGCAGCATATTTCATAAATTGCTCTAAAACACAGCTTTTTCAATCTTCTAGGCCATTTAAAAGATGTTATGTGACTTCACATCAACTAATTTTAGATTAGAAAACAAAAAAAAATCTTAAAAACAAAGAAATACATAAGAAATAAAAACAATAGAATACATAAGAAATTCGGAAAACAATACAATACAAAGAAAATGTTTTGAAATTTGAAAATATTACCATATAATCTTGTTGACAATGCTTCTGGGATACTTTCTGCAAAGAATTAGAATCCAATTATAATTTTTGAAGGAAATATTGATATATTTGTGAATTTTATGAAATTTGATGCACCTCATTTGCATAAATTATAATAATTAAAAAAATTAAGAACTTTTGCGAAAAAAAAATAATGCAGCGACGTTCTTTACACGTGTCTTCACGTGCGTGCAAATTTTCGCGCCGATCGGACCTTCCGCGACCGAGATCTGGGGGGGGGGGGGTCAAATTGACCCCCCCCCCCCCCCCCCCAGTAAAAATCTGCTCTGAAATAGCCCAATGGAAATAGGGTTAAGGGTACAGGATGCTTTCTTGGTAGCGCAGCTACAAAAAGACAATTTTCATGGTTTAGAATAGGAGATTAATGACAAATAAACCCTGAATGCTTTTCTTGGTCATGGAATACAAGTCGTACATTTTGTACACTTTAAATAATTTCTTAATGTATTGTGGTTTTTCAGTTATGTGTCATTTTATGAAGATGGTCCATTTCAACTCCTTTTACATCAAAATTGAAGAACCACAAGACCCACAAAATTGTAACTGGATATTTGGATTCAGCATCACACCTGATTTAAAATCTTTACAAATTTCACTATAGCCGATTAGGACTCGCAAGTTACGACGAACGACCAAATCTCCTATGTCAAAAGGTCCTGTAGCCTTAAGTTTACCTCAAATTTAATTTTTTTCCATTGTCTTAAGTTATAATAAGCATATTTGGAGCTGGATTTTGCTGTAAACCCAACTAAAATTATTTGAGTTACTGTTGTAATGGTATGGCCAATTTAGTGCAGCTGAAAATAACAAAATACAAAGGGATTTGAACACTGTAACTGGCTATATCTCAAAACCAACACATCTGACAAATTACTGAATTCATTTGATCACATCACCTATTAATGCCTTTATAACCTGAATAAATAGTACAAATGAGTTATTACTGTAAACAGGTACAGGCATGTGACAAATATTGAAACACTTTTGCATTATATCCTAAATTTTCCAGTAGGGATTAACGCACAAAATCTAGTTTAGATCATTAAATCCCCACTCATGTACTTCAGGGTAGGGAAAATAAAACAAAACAAACAAAAAAACATTCCAAAGCTTGTATGTCCAACACAATTCAAAACTGGCATTGAACTAGTTGTGAATGACCCTAAAGGTCGAATATTGATTCATATGTAGAGTACAAATGCCACTTTTAGGTGCTTTTGGACATTACTTTTTATTATTTATATATATATATATATATATACAGTGCGTCCCAAAAAGAACTATACAGTTTTGAAATGGCTACCAAATAAAGGTAATAAGATTCTTGGGTAAAATGTTTATATTTATATAAAGCTCATATCCTTAACTATCATTATGACACCAAAAATTCTGAAAATAACGCATGCTTCAGTGAGTAATGCCCACTTTTGTATAGGACACAAAAATTACCCTGCGCAGGAATTCACTATTCATTTTGCACGTGGTTATGAAACGCCATGAAGGAGTCAAAATTAATGATGGAATAAATCAGCAAACAGAGTCGAAAATAAACCAAGAGTTAAAAAAAACAATCAATATTATACAAAAAATGTAATATTTTACTGTTTTGTTTTCATATCATTGATTTTTGCCTGTACTTCAATTTATTTTTGTCTTTGTTGGCCGATTGATTCCATCATTAATTTTGACTTATCATGGCGTTCCATAACCAGGTGCAAAATGAATAGTGAATTCCTGTGCAGGGTAATTTTTGTGTCCTATACAAAAGTGGGCATTACTCACTGAAGCATGCGTTATTTTTGGAATTTTTTGTATCATATTGATAGTTGAGGATATGAGCTTTATATACATGTATTTATAAATTTTTTCCCCAATAATCATATATATTCCTATTTGGTAGCTATTTAAAAAGTGTATAGTTCTTTTTGGGACGCACTGTATATATATATATATATATATATATATATATATATATATATATACCTAATACATAAGATATTTGTTCACTGGTCATATTTACTATCAATCTCACAAACTTGTCACAGGGAAAAAGTTACTAAGCTGAAATGATAGTGCCCTTTTTCTCTGCCCTAAGTCAAATGATAGAACAATTTTTCCCTGTGCATGTTACCATGGCACACGACACTTATGCTTGAAGGGACAGTTGACACTAGAGATGAGTTCATGACACATCAGTCTATCATCACCAACTTTGCATTGACACGTTGAATGGCGGACTAGAAATTCCATACAGCGAAAGATTTATAAACATTTAACAATTAAATTTGAAGTGGGTATGTGCAGGAATACATTTCAGTAAGTTAAGTTTCATTTACTCATTCCAGAAAAATACAGTGCTCAATAAATTTCCTACATAAAATAAATACTAAATCGTTGTGCGATGAAACACCTGTATATTGCAATCCTTTAATTAGCACTATAATCTGTCGCAACAAGGCTTGGCAGTGATGTCAGTGTGTGCTTTATTGCACACAGCTACAAATTACAAGCGTTCACACAATGCACTTGTGCATAATTATATGCGTGTGTTTAAGGATATCGCCTAGATTCACGCAAATATAACTGTCTTTTATTCCAGATTGGGTGGTTTGCTTCCGTTTGTACGTGATCAAATCCTTAGCAGGTTCAATCAATGTATTCAAATTGAGCACCCAAAGCACATGAGGTGACACTTGTATGTATTGAAGGTTAAAGATTGTTTTGCTTGCCTGTGTGCTTAGAAAGAAACATTGGGTGCTTCTCCAAACAATGGTCCCACAAACTCTTAAGCAAGTTTGCTTCATCACGTGCATGTTAGCATTTGTAAACTATTCATGGAAGTTGTAGATAAAATGGCGAGACCCTTTCCTCTGTAACAGTTGTCCCACTTTTATGAATAGCCTGTTGGCAAATCTAAGATCCTTGGTCATACTCATCCATATTGTGAGTCACTTCATTGTGCTGCCACTCAATCATTAAATCTGATAAGTTATAAATGGAGTTTTTAAAGACCCATCTCTTGGCTTTCTTGCTAATTAACAGAATGATGTTTACTGTGAAATACACTAAATGTGTCCATTCTCAACATCATCAAAATTCACACTGATGTTGAATATGCTGATGCCAATTCTTCTTTCCTGAAATCAGTAAGAGTAGCACTTCAAGTTCAAAGGAAGGAAGGGAGGGATAGATTTCATGCTCTAATGCTTGCACAGTGACGTCAGTCCATTCAAATTATGTGAACATGACATCACTATGCTTGCTGCACTAAAGCATGAATAATGATAACATGGTGAGGGTAGACACTTTTTGTGTCTGAGTAGATCACATGGTGAGGGTAGACACTGATTTTGGGTGTTTAATAACTACATTTGTTTGATTTTATGTCTATGATTAATACCATTCTCTTGTTTGCTGTTTTCTTTTCAATGATCGAGGGATGAGTGTTTAATAGTTACTTTTATAACATATAAAGTTCAATTTTATGAGTTACACAGCTCTCTGTTAAATGTCCAATTTCAATTGTGACTTTCATTCATTATCTTCTGCTTCACCTTCATTATGTTCTTCACTTGCTTCGCCTTCATTATGTTCTTCACTTGCTTCGCCTTTATTATGTTCTTCACTTGCTTCACCTTCATCATGTTCTTCACTTGGTTCGCCTTCATTATGTTCTTCACTTGGTTCGCTTTCATTGTGTTCTTCACCTCCTTCGCCTTCATTATGTTCTCCTGGCGTGCCTTTTTCATTCTGCCCTGTTTGTACCTCTCTCTCTCCACCTTCCATATCTTCCACTCCGTCTTCATCAGTAAAATTGTAAATGTCATTCTGATCCTGCAGGTTGCCAGTTACTACTGCAGGCAACTCTGTATATACTGACCTGCATGCTGTATCTGGGCTGCGTATCTGCAATGTGGTAGAAAAATAGATGCGATATTAAAACAGAGTACATTAAAATAAAAGTTTGCCATTGTGACATTTACCTAGCTTCTCCCCATTCCAGAAAAATAACAACAAAAACATTTATACCATAAATAGGCCTACATGACACATGTCTCTCCCCCAATAATTCAATTAGCAGTTATTGGGAATAAAACTTGACATTTCAAATGTCATCAATTTCTAGGTGTTTTTGCACACTGGAACCAGCTGCAAGACTTGGAACGAGACATAATTTCAATTATGTTTGTTGTTGTTGTTGGTTTTATTTTCCAATGTTATAAAAATAATGATAAAAATATGCACAGTTTACAATGCAATCAACAAGTTTTCAAATGCCAAGGCTTGTGCCAAGTCTTTGAATTCTGTGACAAGAATGTGAAAAATATGTGTTTGGGGTGCTTTTTTCGCCCACAATTTGAGCAAATTAAAAAAAAAAATGTTTTATTCCTACTTTGTGCTAATTAAATTATGATGATATGGAAGTTGTTTGTCAACCACATTGATTAGTGTTTTATTTTTTATGGAGTGGGGGGTAGTGTTTTTTTTTATAGTTATACTCTGTATGGAAATAAGATTGTTTCAGTTGTGCTGGGGAGTGTTCACGCACTAAACATTATGTCAGTTCAGTCATATCAACAATTATTATAGGGAATAAAGGTATTGCTTTTAACAGCTGCCTTCAATCTACCATTATTCTTTAACACTGAACAACTCAGCTTCACCTGTTTGTTCTACTTAAAATATTTTACTCTCACAACACTGGTACATGATTAATTACATTCTTAATTTTGAAATGACCATCCCAACCAAAGGCAGATGTTAGTATTGCTCCCCCCCCCCCCATGATGATTTTTTAGGTGATGAAAAAGAAAAAAAAAGGAAAGGCAAGGAATGACATTCCTACATAACTACGCATGTGATTTCCATTACAAACTCAAAACTACAATTCTAAACATGATATTGTAATACACTTAACCGGCCCCGGTGGCCCAACCGGCCCTGACAAACAGCCAGCCCATTTCAAAATTTCCCGACCATCAATGTGACCAGTCCGACTATGCATTTCAATCAAAAGTACATACAAATCAAACTGGTTTTATTCAGTTTTAAATCTAAGGAATAAATACAAGTTGAATCGTGCAATTACAGAGACTTAAGAGCAAATGCAAATAATTTAAGTAGAGGGTCATTCCATGCCAATTCACCCAATGGGTTACACTCTACCGTCTCAGAATTTGCTCAAATTTGGTACACATAAAGTTTAACATTACCTTCCCATGAAACAAAAAAAAAAATTAGCGTAAACGGTCCGTCGATTTCCGAGCTATGGCCCGCCCTTTTTGATTCGTTTTGGCAAAAATGGGTGTGACCTTCCATTTCAACGGCACAATGCGCCTGAACTGGTTGACCAATTTTTGTGAAACTGGTACCATTCAAAGGAAATTCAAAGAGGAATTCAAAAATGGTATCAAAAATATTATTGGAGCAATTTAAAGTGTTATGACCTTTGACCTTTCATTTAACTTTGATTTTGACCCCCAGACAAATAATATTTTTACTTGATATTTATGTATGTTAATTGTCATTATACTATTAACATAACATGTAAATATCTAGGATGATATTTTATTTCTTCACCTTTAAAAACTCTTTTTAATGTAATTTACAAAGTTACTGTTACCCCCACATACTAATATTTGTGTTGGTAATGTGTGTACAAGTCTCCATTATAGGCTTACTTGAATACTTCCAAACTGAAGTTAAATTACATTCAATTAAAACAGAAAACTAAACATTTCAGGTAATAAAGGAAACATTAAACACAATGATAATGTATACATGTACGTAGACTCCATTTGCTTATGAAGAGAGACATTTGTTTAGCCCTTTTGATTGGGGTGCAATAGGTATACATATACAAATCATCAGAAATCTGCAGTTTTGACAGAAACAAAATGCTTCCTACATGTAGTCAGCTCTACTGTCCCAAACTGGATACATCCTTGAGATCTTTGAAGCATCAGCAACAGATATGGAATACATTATTGCATTTGATTGTAATGTTACTTTAGTTTGAAAGTATTCATTTATAATGGAGTCTTGTACACACATTACCAACACAATATCAGTATGTGGGGGTAACGGTAACTTTGTAAATTGCATTAAAAAGAGTTTTTAAAGGTGAAGAAATAAAATATCATCCTAGATATTTACATGTTATGTTAATACTATACTGACAATTAACATACATAAAAATCAAGTAAAAATATTATTCGTCTGGGGGGCAAAAGCAAGGTTAAAGGAAAGGTCAAAGGTCATAGCACTTTAACTTTCTCCAATAATATGTTTGATACCATTTTTGAATTCCTCTTTGAATTTCCTTTTGAATGGTACCAGTTTCACAAAAATTGGTCAACCAGTTCAGGCGCATTGTGCCGTTGAAATGGAAGGTCACAACCATTTTTGCCAAAACGAATCAAATAGGGCGGGCCATAGCTCGGAAACCGACGGACCGTTAATGCTAATTTTTTTTTTTTGTTTCATGGGAAGGTAATTTTAAACTTTATGTGTACCAAATTTGAGCAAATTCTGAGACGGAAGGATGCAAAATTGCACTTTCATTGGGTGAATTGGCATGGAATGACCCTAGAGCTCCATTATAGATAATTGTATCATACCTTTCTTTGATTTACAGTCCATCACTGGACACCAGAACATAACTGGATTTATTGTCAGTACTTCATAGGTCTTATCGCCATAAACTTTGCCAGTCATGCTCCTGAATCGGTCAAACTCATAAAGGAGAAACGAAGCATCTGTGCTGCAGAGGAGCTTGTTACAATTTTCTGACCATTTTCCATCAGACTTAAGTTCTCTTACTAGTTCCTGGTGGATTTTAGAAGCTGTCACAAGAAAATAAAAATTAGATAAAGGAGTAAGTGAACAGGCTTTGAGCCAGTTTTGTCATTTCGATATCTTTAAAAAATAAACAAAACAAACAAACAAAAAGAAACTAAGGAATATAGGGATTCTTAAATAGAAGAAATATACTTTTACACAATACACACACCACTGCTTGTGATACATGTACAGCAGGGACATTGTTTATAAACAGTTTTCCAAATGTAAATCCAGGGGACAATAATTTGATTTGGGCTGGTGTAACTGGGAATTCTGACTCACTTTCATTTGCAAATGCAATAGACCCTATGCATAGAATTTCTGCCCCTACAAGATGCCAGAAAACAATGGTTATATTGAAATGTTGCCTGGTCAACCGATTCCCGGTATCAATGGGTTGTCAACTCTGATGCAAACCAGCGAAATGGTGTACATGACAAGCCATGCCCTCCACGATGGCGGCAATTTCAATTGTAATGCTGTTCCGCATGGTGGAATGCATATAGGGTCTGTAGCGGATACTCCCATAAAAAAGTCCAATAAAAATTCTGTTAAAAATGAATGGGTCGGCTCATATGGCCTAATATAAATAACAATAGTGGTATATCTATGTGCAATGGCTACCTGATACTGATTTTTGTTGACATGCACAAGCACACTTTACATAGTAGTAAAAACACAAGAAATACTGTGGTTACCAGTAGTTTTCTCAAGCCATCACTTCATATGCAAAGGAAGACCCTATGAACAAATCTACTAGACCTTCATTATCTCATTAAGGCATCAGCATATTTGTGACCATCCACCACAAATCGCTTGTAAAGTCGGCACCGACTTGAGACTAGTTTCTGTTTGTTTTCAGTAGAAGAATTGATTAGGTGTTCTGTACCATAGTGCAATCCCTGGGCATTGTTGATTACGAAGAACGATAAAAGGCAATGGGTGGTAACTGGGTCGGTCATGTATAACATACTTCATTCAATCAATGCAAACAAACGCCCATGGATCACATTATCGTAGAGAACACCTGTTCAATTCTTCCACTGGAAACAAACAGAACCCAGAAACCAGACTCACCTTGGTACCAACTTAACGAGTGATTCGTTGTGGACGGTCACATTTTTGCCATGATCCTCAATAAGGGGCTTTCCCCCTGGAACCCCTGCCAAGTAGCTTTGCCTCCTGGAATGCATAACATTGGACAAAAATTTCATTGCATCTCAGTCCCAACCCCCCCCCCCACCCCACAAATCAAAATCATCATGTCCTAAGCCTATGTACTTCTCATCATGACTAACACTTTTCACAGTTTATATGAAGCGTGTAATTCTAACAATGTTTTATAAAGGTGAAATATTTGTCTCACAAACATTATCACTAAACTTTATCAACCATTCTTAAACACTTTAGTCAGTTCTTGAAATTTCATTGGTTCCTGGCCGTGTTACATGAGATGATATACACATGGCTGCAGCATGTGCACGTCTACGCAATGCGCACACGCGCTGCTCGAACCAATTGGAGCCGCATAGTAATAACGGGACTGATCGATTCTAAAGCCCAGGTAATATTTTGTGTAAAAAATGTAACAATTGCCTAGTCTAAAAGTTAGTCTATTTTTAAAATTAAAACCAACCTTGAATTGAAGTGTTTAAGAATGAGAATAAAGGTATTGTTTTTAGCTGCTGACTTGCATCTATATATCATATAACAAGCGATCGGATTCCATTATTTTTAGCATAGAACCGTTCGGCTACGCCTCACAGTTCTTGATATCGCCTGTGTTATATGAGACGACAGATGCACGTCAGCAACTAAAAACAATACCTTCATTCTCTAATTGACAATAAGCAGCAACAGTTTTTCAGAAGTAACATTATTAGGCCTACTATTTGGATGTCATTACTCATTAGCAACACCTCTTTTGGCACCTACTATTTAGAGCAAACATGATGCAAACTTAACCCGTTTGAAATCTAAACTAATAAAATCAGAGACTCTCTCTTTGTCTGTTCACGAATAGGCTCCTAAACGATGTACTTTCATACTGAACTGACCCCGTACAATGATAGAACAGGTATCTAAGATGTGCAATGGGTAGGTTAGAGTAGGGGGTCAATCGTTTACTATGCAAATAACAAAAAAAAAAATGAATAATAAACAGCTTGGTTGCTATGCGGTCCTACACATGGATTACTAAATTTTGAGTGTGAAAATCATTGATATCTCGAAGGTATAAAAGCAAGCAATTAGCTTGCAATTTTGAAGAGATACCAGACCAGTGGCGGATCTAGGGGGGGGGGGGGGTTTAGGGGGTTTAAACCCCCCCCCCCCCCTTGGGCCCTTGGGCTGGCCAAAAAAAAAAAAAAAAAAAAAAAAGGTTGTTACGCTGATGGGCCCGGCATATGCATCATGCAACGGGGGGGGGGGGGGGGGGGGGGGGAAGGCAAACCCCCCCCCCCCTTGCAAAAAAAGCTAGATCCGCCCCTGCAGACTGACCTAAGTGTTTATAATTATGTTGGCAAAATAAGCTAAATCGAATAAATGTGATTTGGATATCACTCAATGTTACTGCATCCCTTTAAGTTTAAGCGTTATTCCTCATTTACCTCCTTCAGAATGTGAAATTTATTTACATTCTTTTGGAACAGTTTCACTCTTTTGGAGTAGTTTTCATGCTTGTTTTTCACTTTCACATTAAGAGAGTACTATGTACGGGAATGAAAGACAGCTTAATTGAATCTCCAATATGTAGCTTCTGGATTTTGCACAGCTCCAACCCCTATCATGCCTACAGGTATGTTGAATATTTACACTGCACTGTGCATTGACACCTTAAGTTATAAATCTTTCTATTTATGCTCTATGAGGTAGGCACAGTGAGCGGCACTGGCACAGGACACATACATACCATCATGACTTCTGGACCTAGATGTAGACCTTGGACTGCTTCTATGGTGACTTCTATCCCTCCTTCTGGACCTAGAAGTAGACCTTGGACTGCTTCTATTGTGACTTCTATCCCTCCTTCTGGACCTAGAAGTAGACCTTGGACTGCTTCTATGGTGACTTCTAGAAAGTCTATCCCTCCTTCTGGACCTAGAAGTAGACCTTGGACTGCTTCTATGGTGACTTCTATCCCTCCTTCTGGACCTCGAAGTAGACCTTGGACGGCTTCTATGGTGACTTCTATCCCTCCTTCTGGACCTAGATGTAGACCTTGGACTGCTTCTATGGTGACTTGTATCCCTCCTTCTAGACCTAGATGTAGACCTTCGACTGCTTCTATGGCGACTTCTATCCCTACTTCTGGACCTAGATGTAGACCTTTGACTGTTTCTCTGGTGACTTCTATCCCTACTGCCTACAGAATCATACCGGTGATAACTTCTGGAGCGATTGCTACACCTACTGCCTCCAGCGTCATACCGGTGATGACTTCTAGAGGGACTTATGTTATCCATCTAAGTATATACACTAGTCGATCTGAAAAGAAAAAAAAAATACAGAGAAAAGACAATCAATAACCAGATCATGAATATACCTCACTGTTCATTTTTTCTGGGTTACCCAAATTTGAAAAATTGGTAGATCTACTGCAGTCTGAATCACAGTGCACCACACCCATTAATTTCAAAGGCTAACCCTAATGCCCATACGTTTCTGAAAAAAGAGTGGTTCCCCCGGGATTTGAACCCGGGACCTCTCGCACACCAAGCCCTTGCTCACCCATACCACGCCATTGACGGCAGATGATGGAATGTTTCATTTGTTTAGAATATTGATTAAGCAGATCCTTACCACTACTAGTCACTAGATCTAGTAGCCAGGCCTAGCTAGTAATCTCGCTAGTAGAATATACGATTTCATGTAGTAGACTTGACGAAAAACTCTGTTTAGAAGAGGTACATGGTACAGCAGCACATTCAAGAAAATAATGTATTTCAAGACCGAATGGATGTCTTCGCCATGATAACTGTGCGTGCCGCGCCGGTGCCCTAGTGTTAAAAATACAGGTTTTATTTACGGCTCGTACGTAGCTACCATAGAATAAGTAATCCAAGAAGGCTAAGCGCGCATTCACTCATGTGTTTAACGAGTGTCGTCTCACTTTTCCCCATAGGCTTGCGTGTTAGAGAGGTGAAGCGACCACATTTTACATGCACCCAGGGGAACACAAAACGTTATTTACAGTCTGAGTAGCATTTAATTCAAAATACCATTAGTCTTACAATAAATGTACAGTTTTATATACAACAACATATTTATATATATTTTTAAAAATATATATATGTTAATATTATTTAATTGTTTAAACTTTAAGAAAGGAAATAAATTAATCTTAATGAATACATTCGATTGTTCATATCGCGTGAGCTCAGCGCAGCTCAGCTCAGCTCAACCGGGGCGCCGGTGTGACAGCGGAGAGCGTCCCGGGCCCCCTGTCCCCCCTGCGCAGATAACAGTATTACTTGGATCTGAGTCAAGATGGCGGCCGTAATATGCGCATGAGATTCATTATGCTAGTGCTGAGTGTTTTCCCCCGGAGCAGAGCGTCCCCCGTAGCTTTATAACAGGCACGCACGCGCGGAATCGATCGCGCACGTGCGGAATCGATCTCACACGAGGAAACGCAATCGATATACCTTTACGCTCAGCCCATTGAATTTAAAATCAGTAATTCACTCGCCACTGTACACACTGCTCGTGCCACGGCGCAGCGAACAGTCCCGGACACGCTCCTCTAGCAAAGAGCCACGAGGGGGGACGCGCTGCTCTAAGGGGGGACGCGCTGCTCTGGGGGGACCCGCTCCGCTGTTACACCGGCCTACTAGAGTACTGTTACATACAGTAATAATGCAGCGGCTATGACGCGTGAAATGCCCTTAGCAAGATAGCTAGCAGCGAGCTAGCTCAGCTGAGCCGACCGACTCGGCGCCCAGTAGCTTGAAATACGTGTGCGTTCGTGCGTGCCTCAGAGCAAATCCAATAAACACCATCTACGTCTACGTCGCTTAATAGGCGTTTCTCATCACGTTTACGCGCACATTAGCTGTCTATTATCTAGTTAGTCTATGGTAGCTACATGTAGCCATGAAACTGCTATGCACGCGCCGTTAGTTGTGGATTTTGCTTGTAGTATATTGACCCCGTAACAATTTGATCTAGGTCTAGACAAACTCGCCCTGCCCTTAATAGTAAAGTAGACGTGCATTTAACTATTTAATAGCCATGTAGATCTACTCATTGTGAATCTCTGTCACTGGCACAAAAACACAAGGTAGGCCTATATTCATTATTGAACAAGATAACATTTAAAAATCAAGGGGAATAAATGAAAACGTGAAGCTGCCCACCTATACAGGGACCATCAATGATCCCATCAAAATAAGAGTTTTATTAAGGCATTATTTGTCGTATCTGCTGGGGGTCAAAGGGGGGGGGGGGCACTTTGACCCATGGCTCTGACCGGGAAGGAAAAAATGGGAAATTCTGCTAAATCAGCCCTTTTCCCTTAACCCTCTGGCCGGGAAAATCTACCCGTTGACCGGGATTTGCCCCCTCATGACAAGTGACCCCAGATACGCCACTGTTATTTGACATTATAGGATATGCTCATTTAGCGTGGCAGCCGCCTATTATGAGAGCTCATGAGATCCTATGGATTCACCAATAGATGTTGCTTTCAAAAGAAAGGGTAATATAAAAATGAAAGAAAAACTTTGAAATATAACAAATATAAGGCCACTTACCAGTGTGTGGTAAAATCAGACAACTTGTCTAAAATTTGTCACAAATTTTCTTTAGGTATGGAAGAAGAGAAAGGGGAAAGGAAAAGAGAAAAAAAAAAGAGGAAAGAAGAAGAAGGCCAAGGGGAAGGAAGAACCTGGGGTGTTAAGTTGGATTGACATTTTCGGGGGAATTGGCGACTGCCAATGTTAGACAGTCATTGACCTCTAAAGTCTCTAACAACATGTTAGAGGTCATTTTTAGTGTTTGGGTTAACTGGGGGGGGGGGGGAACATTTCTGATGGGGGAAATGCCTCATAACCCCCCCCCCCACCCTCTCTCTCTCTCTCTCTCTCTTTAACTTATGTGAATTTTAACACTTCAATCTATCTTTTAGGCCCGTGAAGATTAAACTAGCAGAATTAGATTATTATCCATAATCATATAGATCTAGGCCTTACAAAGAAATACAGTGTCACTCACGTCGTTACAAGTCGCGACGACGTGGAATCGGGGAAATCTCCACCGACTCCCGTCCTCAGATTTAGAAGACGACCCGAGGGTAAGAATTTGAGACGTCACCTCGTACTAAGCTTGACGTTCGGTCTGGCGTTAGAAAGCTGCCTAATGCAATGAAAAACCCCCACCCCATTCCTAAATAATCCAAACTGCCTTTAGAGCCACGTTCTATTACAACCACAACACACACAAAAAATGTAAATAAAAACAAACACAAAACAATAAATAAATATATATTTTTTTAAATTGTTCCAAATTCGAATAGACTAATAGTAATATAAATCTTAGGGCTTACCTTTATATCAGATGCCATGTACATGGCTTCCTGTGTTATCTTGTTCCGGTAACATGTGGGTTATGAAATTATAATCATCATGATTTAAAAAAAAAAAACAAAAAATAATTGATCAAATGGAATTATAAACACTTTAAAATTAAAGAAATCGCGTAAATCAGAAATAATTTGTTTTATGTGTTTATCATTAATAATGATCAAGTCACTTGGTCTAATATCTAAATGAGACTCCATGAGTTTCTTCAGCAGTGGGCTCGCTTTTGACGACATATTTTTGTATCTTGACTCGACTCGACTATACAGTATTCGACTTGAGAAAAAGAATGAAGATGGCGTATCGATATCTCTTGTGAATATCGATACAGACCTCATTTTAACTTTCAACCAATGAAACAGCCGCAAATTTGCAAAGAATCGTTTTTCAAGTAGTTCAAGTTTTGACACGTCCGGCGCACCATGAATCGACATGACGTCATCTCTTAGTTTGTTTGGGTTTTATCCTTCGATCTCTAACCACTGGATATAGCATAGTACCAAAGACGCTTAATTGAAAAGACTGGAAACTGCGCGATTTTCATGTACAAAACAAATGGACAGCGCGCGGTCATCAAGCGTGCTAATTAATTCATACGCGGGTATACTCAGTCGCACTTGGTGGGTAGTTTCTCAGTTATAGTGGTACGCAATATCCAATTAATGTACAATACAAATGGACGCGTGCGCAATCACCCATATATTGCGCAGTGAAACTTGATCATGGCAAGGCGCGTGATCAATAAATTCGACGCAACTGATTGGTGATTGATGCGCGTATTTCTTTTGTCACTGATTGTGTTTTGGCGTATTGTGGCATTGCCTATTTTTCATGTACACGAATTAATCCTTATTTTTCTAAAATATTTTGTTACGATTCAAGCACTTTATATCACAAAAATCGTGTATAATTTTAAAATCTTTTTAAGATAATATTAACACCATTTATCTTATAAATAATCAATGCTTGCGGGCGGACTGAGTTGTATTCTTAGCTCTGTGATTATAGTTCTGCCCGATCAGTCAGGCGCAAGATCGATTTACCGATCTTATGGAAAAGAATGGTTTTTGGCTGTTTTCAATCACCCGCCGCGTGATGGCGTAGAATTTGAGATCGTGCTACATAGACTCTACGCAGTCGTTTATTCAAAACAACCAAAAACATCAAAATTATTAATCGATCTGCACGCAAGAATGATAGGAGTTGCGTATACGTGAACGGGTGACATGGTAACTTCATTCTCACACACACACACACACACACACACACACAAACACACACACACATGCACAGAATATTTCTCAGTATAGTTTCTTTTTGAAGGTATTGCAGTTTTGTTACGTTATTAGTAGTATACACACACGCACACACACACACACATACATACATACATACACACAAACACACATATTTTTAGTGTCTCAATATGTAGCGCTTTTATTCTAAGACAATGCAGTTCCATTTCGCGATTACTATGGTCCGAAAACTACCTGGCCTGATGTGCATGCTTGGTGGGGGGGGGGGGGGGGGGGGGGGGTCAAGTAGGAGAAGCAAACCCCATAATTTGAAAACCAAACAGGGTGTTGACCCATAATTATACGCAGAGCGGGAGATGTTTTTAGTACCGTTTTAGAATGTTTTCCCCTGCTCGTTTGTCATAATTCAATTGCATATCTTGGTATATAAGAAATCAAAACAAGTACAATTACATAATCTTACCCCCCGGTTCAATAGAGGGGTTTCGTAATGTCAAATTTTATGCACACACCTTTGTTAAATTTCGATAAGCAAACATTTGTTCACCTGATAACAAACAATAACATTGTAATGGATGGAATGATCGTCACCCGCAGTGAATGTTGCTATAGGTTTGACAAGCTACAATGTTTGTCCGACTTGGCAATACTAATGTATGCAGTTCGCCTTCTGACTATTGTGATGTGGTTGTATTTGACAGGTGAATACATAGTTTGTCTACATTACCCAATCATCTATTCTGCTCCACCCCCCCCCCCCCCCTTCTACTCTATGTCTCTGAGCTTCACGATAAGATGTTACATTGATAAACATTAGCGAGTTGCAACCCAACTGATAACAAACAATACCCTTACCAGATTGCGTTATTTGACAAAGCGCCTGTTCGAACACGTCTATAAGGAACGGTTCGTTCAAATCTTCAAAAATATCGAGCCTAATTACGTATTCCAGTGGAAATTCTCAAAAATGTCATGGCTCATTTTCTTTTATATTAACAGAGAAGTATCATTATGTATTCTTCATGATTCATGCGCTTTGTAAAAAATATTGAGCCATGACATTTTCCGTAAATATTTTTTGAAAAACGGTACTGCAAACCAAACATTTGTTGGCCATAGGTATAACACGCAACGCATCGCAAAGCATGACGGGACTAAGGTTTATGTATTATTCATCAGGCCCCAAAACAGCCATAAACCGTTCTTTTGGGGAAGAACGGTATTTCGATCTTGTGCCTGACTGCCGATTGCGGTCCAAATGTGCTTGCTCCATGCATACTGCACGCTTTCCTATCTTGTTAACTCTTTGATAGTACCAAAGATATTAGAGTTAACAAGATAGGAAAGCGCACAGAATGCACGGAGCAAGCACATTTGGACCTCATTTGGGGAAGGGAGAAGAATTAAAGTGGAATTTTGTGAGAAGTTAACCCGTTGAAGACGAGTCCCGGGTATAATCGGGCTGGGGTCATAAGAATTACGTGTAATAGCAAAATCAGCTCGTCTTCAACGGGTTAATGGAACTTAGTACAATTTTATGTGACTTTGTGAACCTTTGCGCAATTTTGCATAACTTTGTGAAAAGTTAATGTAACTTTGTACAACTTTGCGCAATTTTTTGCAACTTTGTGAGAAGGTCATGCAACTTTGTACAACTTTGCACATTTTTGTGCAACTTCGTGAGAAGTTTATGCAATTTAGTGCAACTTTGTACAATTTTGCGCAATTTAGTGCAACTTTGTACAATTTTGCGCAATTTAGTGCAACTTTGTACAATTTTGCGCAATTTAGTGCAACTTTGAGAAAAGTTTGTGCAACTTTGTACAATTTTGCGCAATTTAGTGCAACTTTGAGAAAAGTTTGTGCAACTTAGTACAATTTTGCGCAATTTAGTGCAACTTTGAGAAAAGTTTGTGCAACTTTGTACAATTTTGCGCAATTTTGTGCAACTTTGTGAAAAGTTTATGCAACTTTGTACAACTTTGCGCAATTTTGAGCAACTTTGTGAAAAGTTTATGCAATTTTGTACAATTTTGTGCAACTTTGGTCAATTTTGTCAATTTTTGGCAACTTTTGTCAATTTCCACTGTGACATGGGGCCTTATCAGCAAATCCGAAGGGTGTAACTTCCAAAGATTTTGTGGACTACGATGCCCTCCTTGTTGTTTCATCTGCTGACAAATATCAATGCACTGCGATTTTCAATCAGGTCTGTGTCGTGATGAGTCCCTTTAAAGGATAGGGCAAACTCACCTGAAGTTCATATTCAAAGTTTGTTCACCTGCCCAAGATGACAACTCAATGGCTGACCCTCTAAGTGAAAGTTTGCATTCAAGGTCAAAGTCAGGGCAGCCCATGTTAGCCCCTAGTCTGCCACTTCAGACTCCTTTATCGACTATTAAACTTCTTCTCCCGTTCTCATACTGCTCTTGCTGCACGCATGAGGATCAGAGTGTTTGCATTAAAAAGCAGGAAACACGTGATGTGATCACTGATTCTTTTTTTTTTCCAAAAAATCTTTGAATGATTGAAGTCAATACTATGATAGATAGCCATGTTCTTAGGGGATATACCAAGTTCTGACCCAAACATTTGCTCCTGCGACAATTGCTCCCATGAAATATCTGCATGCTAAGCCATAAACAAATTCTACCCACAAACTTAAATTGAACCCTAATCCTAATCCTCACACCAAACTAATCCTAAAACCTTATTACAACCCTAACAACTAAGTTCTTGGAGGAAAGAAGATGGCAGCAATTGTTGCAGGAGCAAACGTTATGTCACCAATATTACACCTTTATTGAAAACTTAATCTTAACAACAACAAAAAAGATGTATATCGTCCCTTTAAATTTCTAATGTAGAAAGACAAGAAATTAGTGTTTTTCTGGGCCATGATTTTCCGACTTTGAACAAAACAGAAACATGTCCATGATGCCGAAGGATACCTCAATGAAGATGAATTGACGGATGGAAGAAGAAGAAGACATATTCTCACTGGACCAATTTGGCAACGCACTTGAAGGAACTAGGTCATGTTGCTAGGTGAGAGTGTAGTCTCAAGAGGCAGATACTAAATCACAACAGGAAATACTCCACGACGTTGCTATGGCGACCAAACAATTGTCGTTGTTTTTGTTGTCAGGCACTTCATTGACACAAACAGTCCGTGAGTAAAGTGTTGTCGAGCAATTCATTCATGCAAACAATCTTGAGTTGAGTATCGGTCAGGATACCTCGAAGGCGTTGGCACAGTCAACAAGTGATGTTTTCGTTGCACTGAATTTTTACGAGCCTCAACATGAAGTTCACTTGGCAAACATTACACATACATGTTTTTATTATAAACGAGGTTAGAGGGGACAAAAGTTTTCTTTGAATGAAAGCATTTATCACATGTTCAATAATAAAGATGATAAAAGTAACAGTGATATTCAGAGTCATTTCAACTGCTCAAACTCTATCTATTTTAGTAAGACACTCCACGGTGTGGAGAAAATCAGAAGAAACAAAATTGATCAGTGTGAACATGCCTGTTTTGTCTTGTTGCATTATCTTCAACTGATTTGATTTGATTTGATTTGATTTGATTTATTTCTTCTCTGTATGGCATCACTTAATAACAATTCCTTATTTTCAGCAATTTTTATCAGACATTAAAATATAGGCCTATATGGTACTGATGCCTATTTCTTGCAATTTCAACAAATTTAATAACACACATAGGCTTACGTCTGTAATATAGTCATACACGTTCATTGTCCATGTGTTACTTTATAAGACCTACAGCTGAGAAGAAAAAAAAACCCCTCCTGTTTAACCCATATCAGGCCATCTACGGGATATTCCGTAGTTCATCCGAACGCCGCAGGGGCCACATACGGAATATCCCGTAGTGAATAAAATGACATATGAATGACGTCATTCACTTCCGCTGAGTACTATGACTGTACTATGCATTGAATGGCAGCATGTTATATACCATATTAAAGAGATTGTTTTCCTCTTTCAAATGATATATAACTTGTCTATGGTTTTTTCATTGCTTGCTAATGAAGAGCGATTGTTTGGAGAGTTGTCTGTTTGTCGGCGTGTGTGCATGAACGGTGCTGGGCCACTTGGGTGTTTGTTTACATAGGTGCGTTGGCCCGATATGGGTTAAACCAATGTTTACCATTGGGAGCAGTGATAAGAAAAAAAAAAATGTTTGCTTGAATTATCACACTTGACGCATTATGTATAGTTCAGTTGCATCACAGATGAAGGAGATATCTCTCAGATGATACATCTCAGGTAAAGTGTCTCGTAACATTGGTATACTCTGTAAGCTTAAGTATTATGTCCCAAAGAATATTTTATTTATGCTTTATAATTCGTTAATATTGTCAAATATCTTATATTGTAACATTGTTTGGGCAACTGCGAAAAGTCACATTGACAGTATATTGCTTCTACAAAAGAAAGCTATACGTATATGTACCAATTCGGGTCATCGGGACCATTCAGATCCTTTGTTCATAGAATTAAAAACACTAAAGGTAAATGATATTAGTTTTTTGCAAAATTCACTTTTTATATTTCGTTTGTATAACGGTCAGTTGCCATCTTCTTTCTTCTCATTATTTCAGTTAAACAAGGATATACATTCTTATCCCACAAGGCAATCTGATAAATTTCATCTACAAAATCCTAAAACGGTGATGGCTCTGAAATCTATCAGACACACTGGGCCTGATATTTGGAACTCTCTTCCTTCAGAAATTCGAACTTTAAAGTCTATGTATTCTTTCAAGAAAGCTGTAAAGACAATGCTGCTCTCTGGATATCAGTGATCTTATAATGTCATTGCAATTGTATTGTATATGAAATTCCCTCGTTGAATTATCGCCGTTCAGAATTTATTGCGTAATGTTATGTAACCGACCATGACCTGTATTTACTGTTCACCTGTACATCGGTGAGAAAATACTTTGCCATGCTTTACTATTCAGTGATCCAGGTGATCTAACTTTATGTATTAGCGAAAGCAGACAGACCTCTCCTCTCTCCTTTCTCCTATCCTATCTCTACGCAAGTCATCCCTCCCCCTAGTTTCCTATAATATATTATGTACGAGGGCTGCATGCAAATCAAGCAATGCTTAAGCTGTAGCCCTTCTGCGCTATTCATTGCATCACTGATATGTTCTTTTGTACATTGTAAAGGCAATGAAGAAACTGTATTGCTGTACATTCTAAAGGTAATGAAGAAACTTACCTTGTTAGCAATTAATGTTTATGTATATCCATTTATATGCATGGTACCATTTATGTATATGATATATGTGTATGTATCTGCATAAGCAATGATATGATGCAGGAACCAATAAAATAAAATCAAATATCACTAATTTTCTCAATAAACCATAACAGCAGCTAGATAGTTTGTTCTAGAAACGATTTTAACAAGACTATTGTTCGCTTTTTGAAAATCTAACGATTATTGATTATCACTTAGACTTTTTTTTTTTTTTTACACTGACTAACCTTCTTTTACTTGGTTGTTTCTGTCCCTGACTTATATTTTGGAACTATTTTGATTTTTCTTTTTCATGTGCAAATGATTAATAGTTGCTTCAACGTTCATCAGCAACGTTAAATTTGACTTAAAAAAAAAAACCCACACTAAACGAACACTAAACAAACACTACTGGCAAGAACTGCTGGACTGGAATCAATTCCAATGGACATCCCTACTTCTTTGGTTGATCACTCTACTATTGCAAGAGTGTGAAATATAAAACTTGGATGCATCATTAACCACGATAGAGGCAGCGCTTCCGCTGGAGTTAACCAATAAAACCACTGTTTACTCATCATGGATCAATTTGTTACCATATTAGCCCATGCACACTACGCTTTTCCTTGACTCCTTTTTTATGTTTTTTTTTTCTTTTTATTGAAGTTTTCTGCTCTGTTTGAAATATGAAAAAAAAATGACAATCATAACATTGTGGTCAGAAACCACTGTTATCCTGCTCTTCAAATGTACATACCACAGCACAACATGTAAAAAAATAAATAAATACATGTGTGTGTGTGTTGAGTGTGTGTGTGGTGGTGTGTGTGTGTTAGATCTGCCTGTTTGAAAAAAAAAAAGAAACAAAACAAAAACAAATCAAAACATGAGGCAACAGATTTTGGGGTAAATATCACAATTATTCAACTTTCTAAAAATGAAGCTTTTTTTTTCTTTTTTTACTACTCATTCATTCAAAAGCTACATCTTGTAAGACCATTCAAGAACATATTCATCCATTATCATTTATAGTAACTACTGCATGTCTAACACTCAATCAAGCACATCACTGTGCATCAAATCTTTGCATGATAGTTTGATGTGATTAGGATCATAAGCAAAAGAAAGGTGTAACTTGCAGAATGTAATCTCCTTGCATTAAATTGCAAGTCTCATTTTCCTCTGTTGATTTTGAGAGAATTGAACTAGTCTACTGAAGATTAAATGTGCGATGTGGAGGTAAAGGAATGAAACCTCGCAAAAGCTGCGGTTACTCGGGCAAAAGATTGTGAAGTTTAAGGTCGCGATCTTTAAGTTTTTTTATTGATTCACTCAGGATAGCACCTTGTTTGCATTGAAAAGAAAAGAGGGTCAACTCAGTAACAGCTTTCCTTGTTGAATATGAGGGAAAAATGACTCTGAGATTAGTTTCAACTAGCCACTAACTTTAATACTGCTTGTCTCTGAACTTTTTTTTTGTATGTTTTATTAATTTTCAAAGATAGAATCAAAGATAACAATCATAGAACAAGCAACAAAAATAGATAAATAAATTGATACAAAAACAGCATATTAAGATACAGAAAATATGGATACTGCAGCATTTAATACCAACAACTGGACTGCAGCCCGATCACATGGTAAGAGTGTAACAGAGGAGATCGGGGAGGACCCCATAACTTTAAGTTTCCACATGTTATTTCAGCTGGTTATTTCTTGTTGTCCGCAAAATCCTGTCTCGCTCGCCAGAACATCTTTCATAGCTGTCATCACCCTGCCACTGCATACATGCTGATGGCTATTAAAACAACACTTGAAGGTCATTCTTAATCACTTCAGGGGCACTAATCAATCCACAGGACCCCTGTGATAAGAAATAGATAATGTGCCATAAAAAGAGCTTGTTAAATAAAAATTTATAATGTGCCATAAAGGAGTTCGTCGAATAATAAGAATTAAAAAAAAAAAAACAGCAGCAAGCACCTGGTGTAACGAATACGATAAATATTTTGACACCTTACACCCACCTAATTCTACCGAAAAGGTTTGAGGGTGGATACTACTCTTCCCTTCCTCCGAGGGCTACACACTCTTGCTGTTTCAGCAAAAGTAAAAGACAATGACCCTAATCTATTGGAAAATTACACAAATCCCTTTAGTAGAACTTGTGAAAGTTGATTGGATATAGACAACCCTCAAAGAAGATCAATAGCCCACACCGTGCAGTCATATAGGAAAATTATAACATCTAGTACAAGTTGACCTATATGTATCTTCCTAAATTCAGGATCATAACAACTTTACTGGGGAAAGAAAAGATTGATTTATTATAACATTTAAAAAGAAGAGAAGAAGCATAAGACAACTCATCATACAACAGCCTTTTTGTTGAAAGGGACTGAATTCAAAGACTATGGTGAGAGGGGTAAAAGGAAAGAAAAAAAACAACAACATCCAGATGAGCTACAATAATTGATTTCATTTAAAGTCTATGTTTCCAGATGGCACTACTTTATTTCTCTGATATTTTTATCTCTAATTCACTTTCTAGATACCAATGCCCACTACTTTCATCTTCAGAAGGAACTGTGTTTTCCCAAGGAGCTTCATGGATTTTCATCCCTGAATCAGAGGCTAAGGACAGACGGACAGGATCAAATTGACATCAATTACTCTACAGCAAGATATTTTTGCAGCTTGAAATTTTTGCGTATTGGAGCCAATGGCTTTTCTCATGGCACGAAATTTTCACAAATTGCCAATGATATTCAATGCATACAGTGTGGGCAAGAACTTTTGCATGCATTTTCATTTTGCAAATCTTGGGTGTCACGAAAATAAAATGCATTTGATATTTTCTGGTTTTTGCAGCAGGTACTGTTAAAGTGCAACATCCCTCCATACTCATATTGACCTTTATTGAGAGGGAAAATAATTCTACAAATGAAAAATTGAAAGAAGTTCCATCAAATTGGGAAATACGACGAGATAGTTTTTTGGAATACGCAAGTTTCACATATTTTCAGAGAACAGCAATGTTGCTTGCACCCACATATGGAAATTATATTCATGAAGTGATAATGTCATCATTTCACAGCTCTCCCATTGGTTTGTACACATATACACATACACACATTTAGAAGAAAAATTAAAATCTTGAAAATTATGTTTATAGTCAATAATTGATCAACACCAATCCCACGCCCAAGAAGGCATCATTTCAAAGTAATTCCACCACAATGTTAATATTGTGATTAGATATCATACTTTTTGTGATGTCGTGACATAACCTCCCCCCCCCCAAAAAAAAAAAGAGTGTAGATTTGCATTCAGTTTCCAGATGTGTTAGGTGCTGCCATTATTATCTCAGCTAATTTATGCACGCTCACTGTGGTTGAGACTAATGCTATTTCATGAAAACATGTGACTTGTATTTTTTCATAACTTTTGTTGTCTTTCATATTCATTTTACTTTGTGTTTTGCATAAGTGAGTGCATTGCTGTGGAGGAAACCAGATTAGGTTTTTAGGGTTTTTTTTTTTCTCACTTGGTCTTTCTTCTTTTGTCCCGTCGAAAGGTCGAATCTTCCACCCGTTGGACAAAGCCGTGCCTATAAATATCCCTCCCAACTTTCACTTGGGTGCATTCAGCGGCCGTACTTGCTTACTTTGAGGGCACATTAATGTGCTCAGTCCCACTGGGGCCCCTTACCTCTATTGGTAAGCTCTTTCATTAAAATTCTTGGGCAACACAGTGCTGCCAACCCAATGTGGTACAAAAAAGAAAAAGGTCGAATGCCAAAACGGCATTGTGAGGAAACCCCGAGCACATACTATGACCCAGTGGGGCAGTGGGTAGAAGTGCCTTTGATCAGAACGTTTGAGGCGTTCTCAAATCTAGTTTGGGCAAAGAAAACCTATTTCCAGAGAAATAGGCCATGCTTTGTACCCGAGCAGTTTGGTTCATGAGGGAAATTCCCTTGATGGATATCGATGACATGCGCGGGAAAAGAAAAGAAGAAGCAAAAGTCAAAGAAAAAAAGATAACATGGAAAGTCATTTGCCTATCGAATACAAATGTGCGACTGATGAGTTTATGGGACTGATATATGGCAATTCTACCATGCAATATAAAGTTAATTAGAATACTATTAGACAATGATTTTCTCATTTCAAAATAAATGCTCACACATAATATTCTGGTTACTCCCATCAGACAAGGAATTTTGAAAGAAAACGATAAGTTCGGCAACAATTTTCTCAATGTTTTCCCAGGATAATGAATTGTTTGGGCATTTAAAGGTAAGCATCCTCTCCCTGGAAATAATATTTTTGATCAAGACCTCACATCACATGACCCCTGTCAGTTTCTCATATATGATATATGATATTATGAATAAATCAAAATTCTTCATCAGTCATACATGCATGTCTGAAGTTACAGTACATACACGTGAGCTGGCAGTGATAATTAACACAGGAATGTGCAAATTGACAGAATTCCACAGAAAACATGCACAATATCACTCCATCAACTTTTCCAAACATTTTTGACAAATTCTTTACATGGCAACAATAATTGCCAGAAAGTAACTATGCTTGCTGAGATTTGTTAAGCTCTTAATAAAGGGATGGTATAGTATTGATGGAGATGAGGAATGTGAGGATTGAGCTTTTAACTTTTTGCGTGATACAAAGAAACCACATGGGAAATAGTATACAGTGGATACCATTCTACGATGAATTTAAAGTTTATTTGATGAAAATCGGTTTTGGACTGGATGAGATATGCAAAAACAAAGTAAAAGAAAGCAATCTTAATAAAAGGTGGGTCCCACTTTTTATTAGGATTGCTCTGTTTTGGATATCTCAACCATTTCAAAACCAATTTTCATCAAATAAACATTGAATTCCTCTTGGAATTACATGCTCTTTTATATCTTATAAGAGGTATCTCCTTATCTCACCCAAAAATATTAAAATCTGAAGTTAGGTCTCAATCAAAAATATATGAACCCTTTAAGATATAGGCCTACCCTTACTGAAACCAAATTTGATTCACAAGACACACTCGTCCCCTTGCAAAAAATCTGTGATGTGTTGCAACTTTTTAAAGCATGTTAAGCTACACCTAGCCACTGTTGGGAGCGTAAAGTGATCGCCCCTTTTAACAAAGTTTGTCCACGTGTGAAAGCTCCCCCTCATTATCTGGCGATGATTGTTCCAATCGTCAAGTCTCTGTCACTGGTAATCTGCAGCTGTGACAGTTCGGGGGATATCCACCGTACCCTTGTCCCTCGGATCGCCCCTCTGCCCTCCCCCTCCAGTGGGTAACCCGAGAATCAAAACAGAACTCCAATTACCCCGCTGCTGACTTACCGGTACTCAGAAAATCCAAGTTGTTGTTGGAGATGTATGGATTACAACACGCAAACACTCACATACATACAAACATACATACATACAAACGCACATATATACTTAGAATAAGTGTACACACAGTCAAACATCATTGTATCATTGAAAAATTCAATCACAAAATGGGTTAATTCCTTTCTTGTAAATTTGAGATATTTGCACTCAAAGCTACTAAAGATGTAGAAAGTAATAAGAAAATACATAATATTGTTATGTACCAAGTACAGTTTGGCTTTAAAGGTTTTATTTTGTTCTATCTGATGATAGACTTACATTGAAATGTTTTTAATTGGCACCTGACCAATTTTGTGATCAAAAGCTACATACATTCACATACAAACACATATGCACACTACAATGTATATGTACATATACATATATAAGAATGATGTTTTCATTCTGGCCAGGCTGATATGCACTTGAAATTCCAATGTAATGGATAGAGCTCCCTCTTTGGTTTATTTTGCTAAAACTGTGTTTTATAAACCAGTTTTTTTTTACTGCCTGTTGCTTTCAAACACAAATGTTTTACAACACTGTGAATACAGAAGCTGAGACTTACAGGTCTTTTCAAAGGGGCTCTATTAAAGTGAAACCAAGCAGTATAGAATCTACAGAATCATATTGGGATAAAAAAAGAAGCAAGTTATACATGATAAGATACCGAACGAGTCTACATGAATTCAAAATATATGCAGATTGCTCCTTCAGGCGCGTAATATCAACGTTACATGCCGTGGGTCTTCTTTATTTCGTTCTTATTTTGTGAGCGTTCCTGGGAGAATTTTCTCCCTCGGTGTGGAGGGGAAAAACACACACGACTTTGAGAAGAAATCAATCTCCGCTCTTCACACGTGACGGACACCAGCGAGAATCCACTACACGCATCGGCGGCAGACGGAAAGTGGAGAAGCAATTTGTGGGAAAAAATGCAAATTATTTCCACTCTTTCCCAGGGCACCCAGCCCCAATCAAGTACGGAAGAAGTGGGGTTGGAGATCCCCTTTTGCAATGTATGTTTTTAAAGGATAGGTGACATCTTTTTTTTTTTTCTTTTTTTGAAGGTAGTAGTATCCTAAAATCTAATTTAAAGGATTGACAGTTAAAAGGGTAGACCAATCACAGCCACACAAGTCAAATTTAAGCTCAAATTCTTTCTATGTCTGAGGCAGCAGTAAAGTGGCATTTGCTTGAGTTTTTGTTTCATGTTTTGGGGGATCTGCCCGTCATGATATCAAATAATAAATGGTTACATTCCTCCGTATGAATGTCACCTGCACTGATGACTGTCACATAAGACCCATTCACACACAAGAATTGCAGGTTCTTGGATCACAACGCAAAAATTGATTTCATTTGACACCGTTCACATGTGACCCTGAAAAAATTCACCCTGCTCTATTAAAGTGAAGTGCATAAAATCTCCAAGCTGTGCATGCCTTAAAGGTCTTGTTTACTTTTGGGAGCAGTGATTTAAAAAATGTTCAAGATAAATTCAAATTTTTACATTAGTTGTTTCTATCCCTAACTCACATTTAAAAACTATTTTGCAGCACTAAAGCTGGGTTTTTGTTTCATCTCAAAATGGCAAATTATGCCTTTAACAATGACTGCAGCATAACCCCGGCACCATCATTCCTAGGCCAAATGCACAAGTAAATTTCATGGGATGTAAAAAAGCAAATCGACTAATCACATCCCATTCACACGTACTGCGCGAGGTAAATTATCATGAGTTTGTTTTTTCCGAAAACAACTAAAATGAGGAAGGACTGATTTTTTTTTCCATCTCAGCAGAGATTGCAATACCGGGTAGTATGCAATCATCAAATGTCCACACAAAAAAGTATTAGTTTCTACAAAGCATTTCTGAAAATAACTTTCGATAAGCATTGTTTTTGGTTGTGCGCGAATGACCCAGAATGCACTTGCTCATATCATATTGTTGAGTGATCCATTTCTAATGAAGTCTGTCCATAATTAGGGCCATAACATTCATACCTCAAGCATGGTATTGGAAAAAAAATGACCAAAAAGAAAATCCCTTCTTATTTCAATCTTTCTGTAAGTGAGGATACATATCTTACATGTGTACAGGTGAGGTCAATAGAAAATAATTGCTTCACATTATTCTACATGTAAAACAATATGATGCCTTTGGCTAACCAAACCTATTTCTGCATTGTCATTTTTTTCCCAGCAAAATATTGCTTTTTGAACTTCAGCATGAAATTCACCCTAAAATGCTTGAATTTAACAGCATTCTTTGTTTTGTAATGGTGATTTGACCATTTTTCTCGTAACCACTTAAAGGACAAGTTCACCTTCATATACATGTGGATTGAGTGAATGCAGCAATATTAGTAGAACACATCAGTGAAAGTTTGGGGAAAATCGGACAACCTGTTCACAAGTTATGAATTTTTAAAGTATCTGCGCAGTCACTGCTGGATGAGAAGACTACTACAGTGTATGATGTCATATGTGTACAACGATATAAGGAAAATATGATGAGAATTTCACAAAATTTCATTTTTTGAAAAAAAGTATGAATTTCCTTGATTTGTCACTGACGTAAGTTAAGGGTAATATTATTCCGCCTGCCTTCTGAAAGAGGCAAGTCAAGCGTTCTTTTATTATGCGAGAAAAAAGAAAATATGTTGAATCTTCATTACGTTTTCTTTATATTGTTGTACACATGTGACATCACAAGCTATAGTAGTCTTCTCATCCAGCAGTGACTGAGCAGAAACTTCAAAAATTCACAACTTTTGAACAAGTTGCCCAATTTTCCTCAAACTCTCACTGATGTGTTCTACTAATATTGCTGCATTCACTCAATCCCAATCTCTATGAAGGTGGACTTGTCCTTTAATTGAAACAAACTACTACATGACATGAACACTGTGCTAAGTTTTCTGCAAAGACTCAAAACATTGTCTTGCTGTACAGGCAAGGGATCTTTTACACTTAACATTTTGCCACTTCTGATTGATGGTGAATTGGCTGCAGAACGTGATCTGACTATGAGCAAATTCCCCAGAGGCACACATTAAAGGAGAACTTTCCCCCAACTTATATTGGAGTTTGGGAATGCAGAAATATCGGTAAATATTTGTGGAAACTTTAATGAGGAAAATCAGATGATCTCATATCAAAAATTATTACATTTTCTAAAGTCATAGTTAATTGTATGCGGCGCCCTCTCACGGTGAAAATTATACAATTCTAACAACAACAAAAACTTCACAGTAGTAGAATGAAAAAAGGATATAATTATATCAAAGTATTGCATTTATATCTTCAAATTTCATGAACATTTCTATTTTCTTGTCACATAATATATAAAAGTAAATGTTATCATTCTCAACTCCCACCTCCCTCCCCCCACCCCCCCCCCCCCCAGGAGCTCTGCTGATTGCTTTTTTTCAAGGTCCTCCAGAATTTTTATTTTTTTAGATATGTTTACATCACCTTCATACTGCTCTACTACTGTTAACATTACAAATTGATGAAGACTTGATACCAAGAGAGGCAGGACGTGGCATCAGTAAAACCCAAACTCTACATTACTAGCCAAAAACCTTTTGAATGGAATGTTTGATCTTCCTCAAACTTTTACTCCGCATCTCATAAATCCTCTCATACATTCATTGATGCACTTGCATATTGTCCGGGTAAACTTCTCCTTTAATGGCAGTACATTAGGCAAGCTATCTTTTCGCTGAGTGGGAACGGCACAGCCGTCTGGAAAGCCTATTCTGCAAGTCATGAAAACTCCGTTGGAGTCTCATTTTTTAGGTGATTAGGATTTGCGAGCAAATGTCACGAATTACGATTCGTGCAGCGACAACATTACTGGACAAATCTAAATCTACATTTGTCGCTTCTATTGCATTTCTCGTAAACCTGGGCATAAAGTACTGTTACCATAAGGACAAGCAAGGAAGCCAAACTGAATGAATATATATCATACATCTTCATTCATACATGCATACAGATATACAGATATATCTACATATTTACTTTTTTTTTCAGCCATGAAACTGGAAATGAGGAAATTCTGGTTGACGGAATCGATACTTAACAGTGCTCCCTTCCCCCATGACTATCTGAAAGACATTTCCACAGAATTTCTGGTTAATGAAATCAAGACTTAACAGTGTTGTGTTTTGTTTTTCCCCACAACTACACCCTATTTGAAAACAAATCAACACAACTGCATGTTTATTTCAGGAAAAGGAAAAGTGCAACAGCAGAAAATATGTTTACTAATTTTTTTTCCTGCACAGTGACCACATCATCTTTCTATCACCAGCATCAGTATCACTTACACTCTTGATTTAAGCATACTTCAAATGACTGAGGCATGGCAGAACTTCTTTTGAATGACAATGGACACCTTAAAGAAAAAGGAAAAGGGAAATAATGGAATAACTTATTCTATATGTAGAGATATGAATCTTCTTATCTAGATAATTTCAATATTGTAGCAGTGAAAAAAGATGAATAATTAATGCTTGTGGCATAATATCTTATATTTGTCAAGTAAAAGCTTCTGAAATGATGTCCCTTTAGAAAAAAAAAATAACATGCAATTTCAAGACAGGGTATTTTGAGTGATTTCCACATGTAGCATAAAGATTTTCCAAGGAATGGATGAAGTATAATTGTGTGATAATCATTTAATCACACAGAAATGTAACCAAACTTTGTTAGCTGTTACAATGCTTTACTGCGTCTGCATGACACAATCACTGAACAGCTAACAGCATGATTAACCTATGCCACATCATTACGACGAGAATACGACATAATGCAACTGGAAGTCGGGAGGCACCAGTAACGACCTAACATAAACCTCAAATGAGCTTCTGGGCGCTGCTTGGTGCCAGGTTGGAGTAGAAGAAGGAGATGGGGAAGGGGGGGGGGTTAAGGAAGGAGAGGAGAGGTATAGGGACAGGGGGCAGGAAAGGGGGAGAGTACAGGAAGCAGTTTGCTCTTTGGTTAAAGGGTGTGTACAGTTCTGGTTGAGGTGAGGATTTAGCTTTTAACGTTTTGCGAGGTAGGAACCTACGTATTCAGAAACCACTCTATGAGATGTCAAAGAACACGTAATTCTAAGGGGTATCAAAAGTTTATTTGATGAAAATCGGTTTTGAAATGGCTGAGATATATATCCAAAAACAAGGTGAAGCAAAGAGATCCTAATAAAAGGGGTGGCCTGTTGCCTTTTATCATTATGACTTTTTTGCATATCTCAGCCATTTGAAAACCAATTTTCATCACATAAACGTTGAATCCTTAAAATTACATGTTCTTTCATATTTCACGAGAGGTTTCTCATTATCTCCCTTAGGAATGTTCAAAACATGAATCCCCACCTCAACCAGTACTGTACAGTCCCTTTAAACCTGGAAGATACACAAGTACATCCCCTTCAGAAAGGTACGGAGAGAAGGAAAGGGTAGAGGAGGGTAAGAAGTAGACAAGGGAAAGGGAAGGGGGAGCAGAAGGGGGAGAGGAAGGGGGCACAGATAGGATGGGGAGGGAGAAAAGACAGATCCTTTATTCAAATCTGGAAGATGCCACCATAAATTTGCTTGATTGGGGGGGGGGGGGGGGAATAAAGGATAAGAAACTGGGATGGGAGAGGGAAGAAAAAGACATTATGCAGAGGAATGTATGAGAGTAATCTATTTCTCTCAATTGACTTAAAGATAATAAAAAGTTTTGGTACCTCAAAAGCTTCCCTGAATTTCCTTGTCTTGGTTTGTGTTTCAGGTTAAAGTACGTTGTCTGTGAGAATTACTCGCCCCACAGTGCTCTCATGTCTCAGTAATCATGCAATAATGGTTTCGTACCAGAGCCGACGCTGTACAGCGTCGATAAATATTGTACGAAACCACTGACTGCGACCAGCAGCGTGCAGCCCATTGTACGCATAGCTAACTGCGACCAGCAGCCCCATACGCATAGCGTAATGGGGCTTCGCATTGTAACATTCAGGATCATGACAGAATTAGTATCGCGGGTAAATGTCAACTTAAAATCCAAAAATTTCTTCGATTTGAAGACTTACCAATTAAGTTGAAGTATTGAAAACAGGCTTCGAACATCGTTTGGTTCTGCCAATAGTCCCTTTCTGTTCGAATTGATGACTGAATGTGACTCGGTCGAGAGGACCTTGGGAGAGCTACATACACTGGATACCATGGCCAGCGCATGCGCACACAAACATCTTATCCGTTCATGGATTTGAAATCTGTGTGCATGTGATGTGTTCGCCTGCAGTGGCTGTAGTATTCAGTGTACTGTATGTAGCTCTCCTAAGGTCCTGTCGACCGAGTCACATTCAGTCATCAATTCGAACAGAAAGGGACTATAGGCAGAACCAAACGTTGCTCGAAGCCTGTTTTCAATACTTCAACTTAATTGGTAAGTCTTCAAATTGACGAATTTATGGGATTTTAAGTTGACATTTACCCTGCGATACTAAATCTGTCATGATCCTGAATGCTACAATGCGAAGCCCGGTTACGCTATGCGTATGGGACTGCTGGTTGCTATGCGTATGGGGCTGCTGATCGCAGTTAATTGCATGATTACTAAGACATGAGAGCACTTTGGGGCGAGTAAGTCTCACAGTGTTAGTTATATGAAAGGTACTTTAACCTGAAACACAAACTAAGACAAGGAAATTCAAGGACACTTTTGAGGTACCAAAACTTTTTATTATCTTTAAACTCTGAATAAAGGTAGATATGGGACTTAAACTATGAATAAATACAAATATGGGAATTCTTCCTCAGTTTGCTGTCTATATTTCTAATTACAATATGCATTTGCTGTCAAACACAACTACAATTTAATACATTCATAGAAGAAAAATATCATGGTCATGACTCAAACAATAATTGTTGTTGATCTGTGTACGCAAGGTTTGTATCTACTTTACCAGATATTGAAACAATGCCTCATGATTTAAATGGGTCTGATGGTTATTAGACTATCAGCACGGATCCTATTATCACCTCAATACTCTTTTTATCTCAAGAACATTATGTACAGATGATGCTGCGGGCAGATCCTTTAAACAATGGTCAGTTCAGTTATCATTGGGTCTGTGCAGTCGAGGTCCTCCCAGTGCAAATCGATGACGTTTGGTTTGTAATCCGACAAAGACCGATCATCGTCTACACAAAGACAAATCAAATATTTGCGGGGAAAACAAGCCACTTCTAAAACGAGGAAGTTTGGAGCGCTGTCAATGAATTCATGGATAAGGGGGGCCGGCTGAATTGACGAGTGCTGTGAATGGCACTGTGATGCTGGAGCCAGGGAAGGGGTTATTCGAGGTCATCGTCCAGGAGGTTCCACGGTATCGCCTCCTCCATTCTGTGCTAGAGTGAAGAAGATTCTCACTGTCTCTTTTGAGTTGTCTGCATTTGCACAGAACGTACATTGGTCAGTGTCTATGGTGTCTGTCTTTAGAGGCCGATATCGTGATGTGTTCCCATTTATGAATATTTCCATCCATGGTCCCCCTGTAACAAGTCATTCCATCTGCCTGTACATACTTAATGCATTTAAACACTTTAAATCAATTTGCATGCATTACTTCTTGCTATGTCTGGCAAGTCTTTGGAAAGCCATCTGTTTGCCAGAAAACAAACTTTTGTTGTTATGAGGTAGCCATGATGTTCTCTCTTTCTACATCTTCACCAGCCTATCATACTTGCTCAGCTTTTCACGTGTTTGTTTCATTTCAATATCGATGCAACTGATTACCATGACTGCCTACATAGTACAAAATACACTTGAATCGATCTAAAACTTGTGCCGTATATCCATCACCATCCCCATATTTTTGTTCCTGTCACTCTACGTACCAATTTGTCTTTTCGTCAATACATCTCTCTCTCTCCTCTTTCTTTCGAAAGTCTGTAGGCACCTTTCTATATAGTAGGACAAGTCAGCGAGGCCTGATTTGCCTTCTTTTTCTTCAGTTTGCGGGACTGAAGGCAGCATTAAAGAAAACCAAAACCCAAAGAGCAATGTGGATTGAGTGAAAGTAACAACATTATAGTAGAACACATCAGTGAAAGTTTGAGGAAAATTGGACAATCCATGCAAAAGTTATGAATTTTTAAAGTTTTGGTGTTGAAACCACTGGATGAGAGTACTAGATTTCACAACTTCATGTGTGGACAAAAATATAAAGAAAATAAAAGAAAATTCCACAAAAATTCATTTTCATGAAAATTACACATTCCATCAACTTGATACTGACATTTGTTAAGGTTAGTAATTACTCCCCCTACTTTCTGAAAGTGGTTAGGCAAGTGCTCTTTCATTAGCTAGAAAAGTAAAATTATGTATAATTTTCTGTATATTTTCTTTATAATTGTCCACACATGATGTCGTAAACTCAAGTAGTCTCCTCATCCAGCGGCTCCAACACCAAAATTTGAAAATTCATAACTTTTGCATCGATTGTCTCATTTTCCTCAAACTTTCACTGATGTGTTCTACTAATGTTGCTGCTTTCACTCAATCCACATTTTTCTTTGGGTTTTGCTTTCCTTTTTAGAGGATAATGCAATATGAAGGCACAGGTATAGAGTTTATCATGAAGCACATTAATCTAAGGACGCATGGTTTAAACATCTTTCCACCTACCTGTGCTTATGTAACATACAAATTGTGAATTTTTGTATTGCATGTGTGAGGGCGAGTGTTATATATGGCTGATTTTTAATATGACTTTGTTCTTTTGTCCATCTAGATATCTCTTTTAAAAAAATTCAATTTGACTGCAGGTTCTTGTGAAATAGGAGATGCCACAGTGCCTTTCTCCATGCTGGATTACTACAGAAGGAGAATCTGGAACGCAGCTTGGCGGCATTGCGTCAAGAAAGTCCTCAAAATAGAATAAATCTGAGGTCACCTATTTTAGGATGAGAAGTGATCGGCGCCACGGCAGCGGGCTTTGCTCCCACAGCCAGAGCACAAGGAGTAAACAGTTGTTTACTGCTGGCGTGAAACTAAAGCAGTGAATCTGTGTCTATTGCTACTTCCCTTACAAAACAAAGGAAGTGAGGTCATAAAAAAGAAGTGAAGTAAAAAAAAAAAAAATCCCCAAAATTGATGCATTTCATAAGTTCTATTATTATCTTTCATCATCTTTCAAGTTGTCATTTTTACCGAAAGAACATTGCCCAACTAAAAAAACATATAAACAAACAAACAGACATGTGCATAACAAACAGACATGTCACAACATAGCAGAGGATAATGTGTTAGCTAACCCTTTGTGTACTTTGAGGCACAGAAAACCATATAGCATTGTGCACATTGTACAATAAACACAAATAAATCACTTTAGATCTGAAATAACCTTCAAATGATCGTAATAGTATTATTATCTGTCTCAAATCATCTGTGTCTCCACACAAGGTTAGTGCTCTTTTGGTTTTTATGTACCTCACTGCTATGCACTATGCATGCAGCGACTGTTCTCCATTAACACTATCAAGTCCTACATTGTTAATATCAAGTATCAACAAATTCTCATAAAGGGCGACATACTTCTTGGCGACAATTCATCATTTTATCTCGCCAGCATCAACATTACTGACTGAAGAATGGCATGTACTGACAAGTTGACAATCTGCTGCACACTAATAAAATCTAGGTGATAGAACCTCCTATATCCTACTGTCTGTCAGCTGACACCTGCTTTAAAACCTTGTTGATATAAAAAGATGAGGAAGAAAACAACAAAAGTCACCACTTCCGCTAAACAGGAGTGTCTACAGATCAGCCAGGAGGGTGAGTAACCTAACCGAGTCATATGGTGTTTGAGGATTTAGGAGCAACATGTTTCTTGGTAAAATACATTCAACCAACAAGTGAAGAGTTTGTTCGCAAAAACCGATAAGTCCATATTTGCCAAATGGAGATATTTGCGATCAAATGTCAAGAAAAATAAAGAGAATAATAAGAAAATTTATGCTTCTTTTGACCATAACTTCAAAAATGTACCTTTATATGTAGTGACCAATATATCATTTAAAAGGTATTATTTTGTACTTTATGACAGAGACAGTACTTCAAAATCTTCAAAAATGGACTTATCGGTTTTTGCGAACAAACTCTTCAAGTGTCGGTTGATTGCATTTTACCTTTTTCTGTTTGAGGGCTCCAGCTACAAGCCCGTAATTGCTTCTTCACAAGTCCCGGCATGTATCTGTTTCTTTGTAATGACTTGTAAGTTGTATATATTGTTTTATATTTTGCCAAATAAATGAATTAACAAATGAATGAATATTAAAAAGTTTCTTTCTGCATGTGTCTGTCTGTCTGTTACTTCCAGTCCTCATTCCCCACGCCCCCCCCCCCCATCACTATGGTGGCATAGTTTACACAGTGAATAAGTGAATACACAAACATACAAACATGTGTAGGTGTGTGTATATAACATCTCTCCAAGCGTGAGATAATAATCTTGTCAACAACACACCTATTCAAAAAACAAAAAATTCTCTCTTTCTCTATCTCTCCCTCTCTGTCCCCTTCTAAAAGCTGATTACATCTACACATTTCATCAATTTTCCCTGATTTCTTTCTCTATCTTTCTCAAATACTAAATCTGTCCATCTGCTTGATGTAATGCAATTTACTCGCTTTTTATTTTATTTTATTTCATTTTCTGCAGTCCATCATACATACAGTCATAGAACACCAAGGAGCGCAAAAAAAAAAAAAAAAAAATGCAGGAAGCTATTGGAGACGGGACGGATACCATGGCAACGCCCACTCCATGCTGCCCCTGAAGGCTTCAGCCGTCCCATGTTGCATTTAGCATCGAGATGGATTTCACACTCTGAGCACTAATGAAGCATCAGGCTATTCCCCATCCATTCTTCCATTGGACATGACAAGCATTCTTCCTGTTTCCATCAAAAGATGCTCAAGCTAAAAAAAAAAAAAAAAAAAAAAACATAAAAAAATATATATATATATAACAATACAAATCAAACAACACAAACTACCGTCAGACAGCGAATGAAAAGAATGAAATCACAAAGAAAAACGAAAGATGAAGGAAAAAAAATCTTGTTGTTCATTCATGTATGCCATAATGCATTTCACCAGATTTTCATTAAACGGCGCACGGCACGCGCAAGACGGATAATGCAGGAATCTTCCAGATATATTACTTATTTTACTCTCCTGTGGGATCAATCCATAATACAGCTCATCTTGTCTGTTGGCTATAAAAAATGAATATCTATCTATCTATCTATATATATATATATATATATATATATATATATATATATATACACACACACACACACACACACACAAACACACACATATATATATATATATACACATATATGTATAGATAAAAAGATAGATATGTATGTGTGTATATATATATATAGACATACGTGCAATTACATCTCACAGGCTGTGTTCATCAAGTAAGGGTGTATGCCCTCCCGCGGGGGGATTGTTATTTCATATCTCGACAACTTGCCTGCATCCGCCGAGGCCTTCTTTCATTCCGTTAGAATATCCTCATCTCATGGTTATCAATTTGCTCACATTTCCACTCCGAGATCTCATGCCGTGCGTCGTCGATAGCAGCGCTTTGTTTTTGGTTTTGTTTTGTGTTTATTCTCTTTCCCTGCTCTCCACAATTTTCATCATAGCAAAAATTCAATTACTCCTTTCATCAATACGGTTTTATTATTAACAACAACTACAACGGCGAGAAAATCACATTTTCCCCCAACTGATTTCCCTTTTTTCGCAATCATGGCAAAATTGGATGCGTGGGTCCCTTCGCTCTGACTTGGGGTTATTTGTGGAAATCATTGATGTAATGCATCAGCTCCCGATACCTTGCCCCGTACGCTGCTGTAAGTCATGGTGGCAAAAAAAAAAAAAAAAGAAAGGAAAAGAAACAGCCAGCAATCTGCTTTTTACCTCTTCACGTTATGTTTCCTCAGTTAGGAAAGGTGAATATTGCTTGACATAATGACATGGGTAAATGGTTTCCTGTTTCCACAAGCAGCAAAATTGGGATGAAAACGACCGGTTTTCGTGTGAGCCACCTTGACTGTTGGGCATATAGGGCAAGTCAACATGTATCTCACAGAATATTCATAGTGCATTATCACAAAGGCCATACAATGTCAGTAAAGTAATTTTGTTGTTGTTTGGCAGATAGGAAATTGCAAGAAGCTAAATTTTGAATTGATATGTACAATGTAATTGCCCAACTTCATTGCAAAGGAAAATATTTCCCAAAAAGGCAATAAAAGTATTCAAAAAAAACTGTAAAGCTTGTATTTCCAAAGTGGGCTTTATGTGCATTTTTTGCCCTTTTATGATCTCATACTTAATACGGGTAATGTCATTACAATACCACATTCTATGCGGTGACTAAAATCATAGCTGCAGCATGCTACACATTCACTCATCACTCTGGCTCTGATCTGTGATTTCCTCTGTAAATCATGAAGTGTCCATTACTGGTCCCACTAGGTTCCTTCACACTTGTGACACAACAATGTGCCATAAATGAAAAATATTCAGTCACATGCTCCACAGTCTATACAGTCAGACATCTTCTCTCTCTCCCTCTCTATGTTTTTTTTTTTCTCTCTCTATATATATACATCTTTCTCTTTCTCTTTCTTTTCCTCACATGGGCTCTTGAAGCATCCTGTTCCATCCTTACACTGGAGAAAAAAAAATATTCAAAACACTGCGTAGAAAATCTATGCGCTCACATCCCTTACCCTATCCCCATCTTCGTTGATCTTTATCTGCGGATGGACTTTAAAATGTTTAAAAATGGCACTTGACTCGTTTTGCCACCAAACTATATAGAGGAATAAAGTGGACTTACACTCGAGTCGCCTTTTGTCGCTGGGGTGACAAGACCTTGTATCTGCAATTTTGGTGAAAATGACTTTTTTGGATTAATGGTCAAATAATGGGTTAAGTGATGTCTTGTCCAAGTCCCAACTGTCTTTCTCCAAAAATGAAGCCACAA
Organism: Diadema setosum; assembly: GCF_964275005.1. Taxonomy (NCBI): domain Eukaryota; kingdom Metazoa; phylum Echinodermata; class Echinoidea; order Diadematoida; family Diadematidae; genus Diadema; species Diadema setosum. The sequence continues at coordinate 7,061,700 of NC_092699.1, forward strand.
CGGCATGTCAAAGGAAAGGCTATCCATATTAGCCACAGTGCTTTGGCTGCCATGTTTTTTGGCTCTCCTGAACATTTGACATTTTGTAGATATGAGGTCTTGTTGCCCCAGCGACGCTTTGTCTTCCTAAACTTATTCTCATAGTCTGTTCTTTCTCGCATCTTCTCCCACTCTCCAATTCAACATCTTTTGCTATATTGAGTTTTTGTTTTTAGATTTCATCCTTCTTTCTCTCTTTCACGGTTTCAACGCCAAAGACAAAGGAACGAGGTAAAACTTACTCTGAACCTTCCGCGAACCCTTCACCGAAGTCGGTGACACGAATTGCCGGCGTGTGGCAGGAGACTGTCCTCGTTACACGATTGTGATCTGCCAGAAAAGAGAAAGAGAAGGAACATGAATAAATTGAATATATGGGCACACATACAAAGTCTTTCACAACCCATTCACATATCCCCATACATATGTGTCTATTATATATATATACTTTATAAATTTCCTTGATAAATTCACATATATTTAGGGCAATAAATTCACATATATTTAGGGCAATAAATCACACTTTATTTTACCTGCGAGGGTGTACCATTTCATAACTGTTCAATACTCAAGCTACCACCTGCCTTGTTTTCAAATAACATATATATATAAATCTTCTGAAATCTGAAAAGTTCTTTATGTAAACAACAGCATTATAATCTGACGTTTTCAACAAATCAAGTGTTTTCATATGCCTAATCTCCTACAGGCTAGAATGCTTCTGAAGTTTTGGTGCCTCTGCTGCAGATATCTGGTTGCATAGGTCACACAATATCAGTGGAAAGCCAACACTATTGAGAATCCACTGCTAGGTGCACATTCTCTTCCTGGCAGTAATGGCAGCCCTGTTTCCCCAAATCATTGTGCGCCTCCAGGTTCTGGCCATTTCTTTTCTTCTCCATATTCAAGTTTTGGCCTTCTCTTTTTCATGGCTTGGGTTCACTCTCTTTGTATCATCAATGCCAGAATGTGTCATTAGCCCTGTTTGACCAAAGCCAGCTAGGTTTCTCATCTGCACCATGACTGCTGTATTAAGAGGATGGTTTGATTTTGCTACAACACGCATTTCCCATAGACACCTGTCCGAGTATACTCGGGACTCGTCTTCAACGGGTTAAAATTCTGGCCCAGTCACGACAATCATAACCTACAATCTCATCTTCCCTCCCCTACCTGCTATGCTGTCTTACGTCCACCCAAATATGTCACTGGTGACCTGAAAAAGGGGCTGCCCAAAGCTGATGGGAAAAAATACTGTGAAGTTTACAAAATGCCGTAAATATCAGAAAGTGATGTTAATCAACATTCATGGGTGAGTCATTACCATGGCTGCTCACACACACACACACACACACACACACACACACACTAGCAAGATATTTTCGCAAATTGGAGTCGACAGTCTTTTTTCCACATTAAATTTTCTCAAATTGCTACTGGCATTTAATGCACAATAGATTGTAGAAGAACTTTCGCATGCATTTCAATTCTGGGAATCTTGGCTTAATGTAACATTCTCAAGATCAAAATGCATTTCTAGTTTTAAAGTAAGAGGCTTTAAAAATCTGTTCAGTGGAAGCTTGATGTTTGAACGGCATGACAGCATATATGACATACAGATATTGAGAGTGAGAACAAGAAATATCCCCCATCTGGGTTGATAAACAATGACTGAGAAAGTACTTTTTTCCCCACCAACAATGGGGCAAACAACTCATGTTTGACTGCGATTTCATTTCCTTTTGTATTCCCCATCAGGAAATTACCGGCTGATCACTGCCATACATATTGCGTAACACCATCCATATTGCGTAACACCATCCATTTACAGTATATAACTGAGCAATGTAAGGACAAACTGAGAGAGAATGGAAACCATTTCAAACTGGGCATCACTATTACCATCCTATTAAGCCCCGTGATGACATTTAACCTTTGACTCCTACATACTGCAACTCCTATGGGATTCATTCTCAGCGCCTCTAGTTCCAACAGCCAATGGGTTTAATGTTGACAGTAGATTCAAGATGTAGGCAACCACATTAAGGCCTGATATAACAGCACTATACAATTGCCCTATAACAACCAAATTTGCCAGTTTGATGGCTCAAAAAGTCCCAGGGAGCCTTTTCCTGTCTACTTTATCAAAGATGACAATAAATCATCAAACTCCCTAAAAGCTGCATATAGAATGTCTCAACTTTTAGTAGGGCTGAAAATGTATCACTTGGGTTGTCATGATCAAAGTTTTCTGTTGTTATCTTTTTTACTTGGGGGGGGGGGATTTTCTGACTGCAATTCAGCGAAGTTTTCTAGTATAGGTAAAATGGATGATTAGAAATAACAAACAAACAAAAACAGTTGAAGCAACCGTTCTAGTTTCCCAAGTAATTTGTACAACATGCGGGCAATGTGCAGTTGGGTGTATACAGCTCTGATAAATGTAGTGCACTGGTAGTCATCTGAGCCACATGGCATGCATGCACATCAAACCTACATCTCAACATCTCCTTTAGATCAAGACAAATCTAAAACCTTCTTAGCCACAAGCCACCACGGTCAGGAGGATCACAGGATTGAGTCAAAAAGACCACAGAGATGGAATACAAAGTGAACGTGGAGAGCATACTGTAAACCCATAGATTTTCATGTGCATGAAATTTTTGCCAATTTCGCAAGGAGCCAAGATTCACAAAATTAAAATGCACGCGAAAGTTCTTGTCTGCACTATATGCATTGAATGATAGTGGCAATTTGTAAAAATGTCATGCTGTGAAAAGATTTCACGCCACTAATTTGTGACCCGCTACAACAAAAGGATCCTAAAGTCGCTGACGGGTGAGCCGAGAAAATCAAGTTTGAAGTCAGAACACCAAAATCTGTCAAAACGTTCGGATTTCTGTTTTTACTTCATTTCGTAGTCTAATGTATCTTCTATCATCTGCCGAAATTTCGAAGCTAAATGATCAAAGGAAAGGCCAGAAAATAGCATTTTTTCTGGGCCATGCTTGGCTCGCCCGTCAGCGACTTTAGGATCTTTTTGTTGTAGCGGGTCACATTTTTCTGGTTTAATGTTCTGTTCGCTGATTGGCACAAACGCTGTCATAGTTTCTCCACTGATTGATACAGATGTCTAGAAACTAACTGTCAATTACACAAATGACGCAAAGGACAGAGTGGATCGGTGAGAATTATATAGATATATATATGCGAGTTTAACTTTGGAACTGTTTAAACCCATGAGCACAGGGAGTGGCTTTACGAATCTTTCCAAATTTAAATGAGAGCATCCAATTCTTACCGATCCACAAAAGGGGCCTGTGCATCATTTGTTTTATAAGATGGGCCCATAAACACATGAAATTTGACCTTTTCCCCATCCTATGTCCAGTACACCTGTACAATGCTATACAAGGCTTGAGCCATGCGTTTAGATTTTACCATGCATGGCTCAGTGTGGATCAGTAAAAATCAATGCATGATAACTGACCAATCAGGATGCAGAGATTCTACAGCCCATTTTATAATAAATTAGAGTTTACCCGATCCCTATTGCATCATCATAACATTCCTGTTAGACTGAAGCACACTATACCTCAGAGGGCTTGCTAACTTTACAATAAGCTCACATTTTGATGGATTACTGAAAGCCAAAGAAAAAAGGCAGTAAGTTAAAAGCTAAGTGCCTTGGAGCATAAAGGGCTAACTACACCCATTCCTATGTCTTGTATCGTATCAAATTACACCTATAGATAGAACAAAGAGGCAGACACAAAGCAGCTAATTCTCTAAGATAGCCGGAACTGCAACACGCAAGAAATTTCAAGGAAAGGCATGACACATCAAGCCTGCATACAAAGACGTCTTGCTGACGGAGAAAGACACAGTCCGCTAATGCATGTGCACTTAAAAACACAACGTAGCGCAAATGACAAATGATACAAAAACAGAAAGACGTGCAAGACTGATTCCACCCGACCCTGAAAAGCATGAAAATGGAAAAGGTAAAGAAATCAGGAAAAAAGAAAGGGGGAGGGGTTTGGGGATGTGAGTCAGTTTGAATTTCTGGGAGACAAGTCAAGCATGGGCACAACTGCATCGCAGCTTTCTAAAGTCGGTCCAAGAATCGGCGGCTTCACGCTTCGATCGCAACACGGCAAATCAAGTGCACTGGGCAATAAACATCCGACATGGTGGGGGCGGGCGGGGGAGGGGGTGGAATAGATTGAATGAAGAGTAGAGAGAGGGGTTTCTTTCGAATTACACACGGTTCAACCGATTTTCTTCTTCCACACCAAATAGACACACACAGTAGCAGAGCAAAGCTTAGTAGTCAGCTCAGCATTCCCATCTACCGAAAAGTCGTGCGCGAGTTGGCTCCGATCGGCCGCGGCTCCATCTTCCCTCTCCAAATGTTTACCGTCAAATTATCAACATTTGTCGCTCCTCCGCGAGTTGAGAGAGATTGATGGCACGCCGGTCGTCATGAGGGGAGGCGGTCGTCACATGGCGGCCCAGAGAAATGATTGAGAAGGAAATGGGATGCAAAGTCAGCGGGATAAAGAGCATGGAGGAGGGCAGTGCATAGAGGACTGCTTGAATATGGGCAGAAAGGGGTGGATTGGAATCTTTCCAGGCAGATTCTGGAGAGATGAGGAACAGGTTGTAATGGACATTGGCTGCATTTATGAAGTTTCCCAGGTTTGAAACCTCTTTCAGATTGCGTTTCTCAAATTGTTGCGTTTGTCAACTCTGTCATGAGTTGATTGGGAGGCGTTGTCACTGCACAGTTCCATTTTGACCCAAGGAGCCCAGATGTTATAGTTGGCAGTGGTTAGCGTGATTAGGTCCAAGCTATAAACATGTTTCAAAATGATTTTGCGTTTATCAACTCAATAGAAATGGTGTCAAAAGGGGTCTGAGCTTTCTATCCTAGCAAAATCTTCATCGGAGGCAACATGCCTCTGTTGAAGATTCTGCTAGGATTGAAAGCTTAGGCCCCTTTTGACTCCATTTTACTCCATTCGCTCACCACTATTGGATAAGCAGTTTTCAGCAGCTTTTTCTGCTATTGAACTCGCATTTGAAATTGTACTTTTTGGGCATTTCAGACATGTGTTTCCATCTCCATCATGAAAACAGATAGTTGCATTTATCAACTGTCCAAAACTCCCTGAGAGTTGTTTGATAACTTTAATTCTGCACCAGAAGTGAGTTGATGAAAAGTGCATCCTTTGTCAAAATGCTACCAATGAGAAGCAGGGAGGTAGGCAGGGCAAATACTGAAGTAGCAGGCATAAAAGTAGATTGTTTGGATGGTATTGGCAGGGCCATACATGGTTCATTTCAAAAGAAGATGTTAGAAATGCATGACATAGATCATTTTTTTTTTCAATGGAAAACAGAATATTCCACTCGCTTAAAGGGAAACAGACAAAAAAACTAGAAATGTCGCTATGGCAACTGATGCCTCCGCCATAATGCATGATTCTCCCAATAGGTGTATAGTACAATGTCTTCACAATGTGTGATGACAGTTTCACATAACTGGCAAAATATTGAAATGACAGGTTTGTCAGAAATATCTTGAATATTCACTTTCCTTGAACTAGGTTTGCTATAATTGTCTATGAAAGAGTTCAGGTACATGCATTTGGGGAATTGAGGATTTTTACTTAACTTCTGACCGACCCTTTTATAAGTTTATGCATTGAGTAATTTTAAAGGTATGAAGAAAGAGTGTAATAACAGTGCCAAATAGAATTTTTTTTTGCATTAAAGCCTTGCTTTGACCCTTAACCTTTGACCTTTGACCCTCTGGCAGGAAATTTCCAAGAGAATCTCCATTAGGTAATACATGTACATATTGTATATTGAATTTTGAAAATAATAATGCAAGCATTGCATATACATACTAGTTTATGAGGGAAATAGTAAAATATTGAGGAGTTGACCTTGACCTCTGACCCCCTGACTATTGACCCATGACCATTATATTCCCTAGATAATCCTTGCCAGTCAGTACATGCGTATGTACCAAGTTCCATGAAGATACATTGAACCATCTGCGAGAAAAGTAAAATTGTAACATTTTCACCTAACCTTTAACCTTTTGAACTTTGACCTTGACATGAAACTCTCTCTGGAGAATCTTTATGCAGTCGTACATGTCTACACTAAGTTTCAAGAAAATACCTTTGGGCATGGCATGGATATGGGGGAAATAGCAACATTTTTAGCATTTGACCTTGACCTTTTGACCTTTGACCTCTTGCCAATGTCGCTAGAATCTACTCAACTAATTGCCCCATCATAAATCATCCTTGGACCAAGTTTGGGGAAAGCTGCTCCATCAAATTTTGAGTTATCACATAAACAGATAAATTTTAGGATTTGACCTTGATCTTTGACCTTTGACCTCTGTCCGATTTCACTCAAAAATCAATTAAGTAATTGTCCCACCATACATCATCCTCGGACAAAGTTTGGTGGAATTTGCGTGATCCAGTCTGGAGTTATCGCGTATACAGATACGATTTCATGATTTGACCTTGACCTTTGACCTTTGGTCGATTTCACCCAAAATCTAATCAAGTAATTGCCCCATCATACTTTATACTTGGACCAAGTTTGGTAAAATTCCAGTCAATATTACTCAAGTTATCGCGTAAACGAATGCGGACGGACGTACGGACGGACAACCCGAAAACATACACGTAATGCCTCCGGCACCACTTCGTGGCGGAGGCATAAAAAACAATTCAGCATAGCCTTGATTCATCAGCCTTATATCCTGCTCCAGATTTCACAATACTTTAAGACAGGTTAAAAAATGTGCAACAAATGCATATAAAATGTTGGCTATTCAAATACCCCAAAGATATCATGCACAATGATGACACTGACGTTACAGCATGAATATTAAAGTTTTCGTCGCCAATTCGCTGGTGCAAAAAAAGGAAGTCATGGTCACCTGATAGGAAGTCAACAGGAAACCAGCTGAAACTTTGTCAAACTACACAACACTTCAGAAGAACTTTGACCAGTACCTGCTGGGGGGGGGGGGGGGAAGGAGGATTCTGATGGGAAGTAACAGATCACGAGGACGTTTCACACACAGTAGATCATGTAATTCAAAACCATTATAGTTGGTTGACCCCAATTTCATGATCAGCTACGATCACATGCCCTGAATACTAAAGTTTGATTCAAGATTCTACTCTTTGCACTTTAAAACACTAACACAGTGTAAAGTACTGTCATCAAGTATTTGGAGGTATCAGAATAATTTCAGTAATTAATATACTAAAAAGAGACATGTAGGAAGATGTTTCAAAAAAAAAAAAATGGGACTTATTGCTTAATTGGGACGTCTAGAGCCTGGAGAACACCCAAATACCACAAACCGCAAACTTTGTGATCATTTTTTTAAGTGACCTATTCACCGTATGTGTGACAACATAGTAAAATTGTGTTTTGAGACTGTTAGTTGTTTTGTGTTTGACAATTTGTATGGAGTATGCTCATGCCATCAACTGGCCAAAACATAGTACTACAACATATTTCTGCAGGACATATTTTTTTTTTAGTACATCCTTGAATGCGACTCTGAATTGAATTGAATTGTACTGTATTGAACTGCAGTGAATTGAATCGAACTAATACTCCTTTCAGGTAATCGTGGATGCGGATAATAGGAGCACTAAGTCGTAAAATTTTGATTACATGAACAGGAGAGGAGTAAAAAAGTGCGCATTATTTTGATGCTGCTATTATCCGCATTATTGCAGCATGAGGAGTTGATCGAGAATACATGAACGCGTTTTACGACTTATGCGCACTAACATTCCACAGTTCGGTCAAAGGTCACTCGATTTCCCGCACAACCGCTGATTGCTGAGCTTGAGCGAGTTCTGTGCATACACGTGAGTATATATCACCGGAAACATTACGTCATTATAGAGGCGTGCGCAGTAACCATGACAAATACTCCCGTCTTTCGCACCGTTATATGAACGGGCGCTTGTAAAAGTAGTGCGCACTTCATGGGATATATGAACGCGATTTTGATTACTTCATCTGCATTATTTGGATGCGGATAATTGAACCGCGATTACCTGAAAGGGGTATACAAACTGTAAATTTCAATTTGTTTCATATGCCCACTAAAGGATGTACCACTATCTAACTGGAGGAGACTTTGTCCCGCCTGCTAGCTGTGACTCTACAGCGTGTGCGACTCAAGAGATCAAAAAATGGCTTGCACTCTCACCAAGATGGCAAACCCACAGCAACTTCAGAGACAACTCCAAATATGGTGATAATTTATTCATCCGTCTCTGTGATGTCTCTGGTAATTCGCCCAAGAATCTTTGCAAAGTTGTGGAGATGTCTCGGAGACCTTGTGAATAAAGTTACTCACCGCGACTTGGCCGTGACTAAGGAGATGTCACGGAGACTGGAAAGAGTCTTTATAGAAATCAAGCATGTTCAATTCTCTCATGACCAAGGTAGGCTTGGCTACATTCCAGGAGACATTGCAGAGAAATCTCTGCGACTTGGGAGACTCGAGTCACCACCGGATCACCAATTAATCTTCAGTCTAATGACAGACCCACTTAAGGAAGCGATACATGCTTCAAGCAAGCAACCATTGGACCAATAGCTGATAGTCCCCTAGGAAAGGCTATGCAACACAATAAAGTGCCTTGGTGAGGGGCACAACCTGCTGGTGTCATGGGACTTGAACCAGGTACCTTCTGTCTGATAGTCCATGGCCTAGTCCACTGAGCCACAGCAATCCAGTGAGGTACTGTAAACGTCATTTTAGAATTCACGCTGGCCAAAAGTAGGGCGAAATACTGTAACACAAGAGATTTTTGCGGCATGAAATTTTCACGAATGGCAGCCAATGGCCTTCTTCCCGGCAAGAGATTTTTGCGAGTTGCCTCTAACATTTGATGCATATACTGTACGAGCTGAAATTTTCGCGTACAGATATTTTCACGAATTGCTACTTGGAGGACATTTTCGCGTGTTGTTAATTTCGCGGTTTCGAGGGTCTAACTGAACTTAGTTATTTGCGCGTTGTTATTTTTGCGGTTCAAAGGCGATTCGCGAAATTCGCGAAAATAAAACCACCGCGAAAATTTCAGCTCGTACAGTAGCGTAGACAAGAACTTTCATGTGCATTTTAATTTCGCAAATCTTGGCTCTCGCAAAATTTGCGAAATCAAAATGCACGCAAACATTCCTCGTTTTACAGTATGCAAAAATTACTGTGCAGCTTACAGTTCATAGAAAAGTTTCACAGGATGATTGTCCCAGCAAAGCTTCCAAAACCTATGCCAGCTAGACGTCCTTGATTTTATGGCTGTCTAGATACATAATGGTGTTTGGGCTGCAGCCACCTAATTGCATCAAAGTCCATATCCTGCAAATGACTAAGTTTAATACCTGTGTTTCAGATTATATAAAGATTGAATTATTCAAGAATTATAGGCCTTATATACATACTATACAGAGATATGTGGTTGTAAAAGTCATACACGGACACGAAAATATATGCTCTTTCTTCCAAAGGAATTTTTATGTACCGGTAATCCGGCTTTTTTATGTAAAGTGCTACATGTAAATACCGGTATCATGCGGCACAAGAGTTGCAACCTGTAGCTTGCTACATCAAATAGGGATAGTACACAGTCAGAAGTACACAGGAGATTTCTCCAACCTATATATCATTAATTATGCTATTATTTACATATGTAATATCCTAAGATATCAAACAATACATGATGGTGTGAAAACTTGATACATTGAAAAGTTAAGGTTTCCTCTCCTGTTGTCATCAAGGTTAGATCAACACATAA